>NW_027505277.1:0-216631 GCF_021521415.1 Bidens hawaiensis | reverse complement strand
AGAAGAATATATGTGTTTTATGCTGCTTTGGTTAGAGGATTTAAATTGCTTGGTAGATAACTTCTTGGGTTGGATGGTTGTTTTATGAAAGGTAAATACCCCAAACAGATTTTGACTGTTGTCGGGACGGATGGTAACAATTTCTTGTATCGTGTTGCCTTTGCAATAGTGGAATCCGAATGCACATACTCATGGAAATGGTTCTTAAATCTTCTTGGAGATGATCTTGACTTGCCTCATGATGCCAATTTCACTTTCGTAAGTGACCGACAAAAGGTATGTACACTTAACATATATTTGTAATAGGCAAACTCATGTACATTAATTATGCTGATTTGACTATTATAGGGACTTATTGAAGCAGTTGAGAGTGTTTTCCCTAGGGCTGAGCGTCGGTTTTGTTGTAGAAACATCCATGAGAACTTGAGGCAAACCTGGAGGGGAGATTTGTATAAAGGCTGGTTTTATAGGGCAGCATCGACCACTTCTGTCCCATACTTCAACATGGCAATGGAGGAGATTAAGAAAACAAATCTTGATATGTTTCTCTGGCTTAGTGACATCCCGACAACAAGATGGTCAAGATCACATTTTTCAGGCAGGGCAAAAAGTGATATGTTGCTGAACAACCTTTGTGAATCTTTCAACGAGAAACTTGTTGGAGCAAGAGACAAGCCGATCATTACATGTTTGGATTATATTCGAGAGTATATGACCATGAAGATTTTGAATGTGAAGAAGATGCAAGCCACTGCAAGGGGCCCATTAACACCGCAAGCAACAAAAGCATGGGATGAAATCCAAACAGAAGCAAGCAAATTGACGGTTATGATGGTTGATGAAGTGACTTACCAGGTATCATTATTTGCCTGATTATGATATTTCAACCAAACATTTGTTAATATGAAATTATGTTCATAGGTTAAAATTCTTTGAAGCCAATGTGTGGTGAATGTGGAGGATAGTAATTGCACATGCAGGATATGGGACTTGACAAGTATGCCATGCAAACATGCGGTGGCAGCCCTATATGACATGATAGAAAATAACATGCATGTCGGTCCATTGGAGAAGTGGGTTGATGAAGCTTACTGGTTAGACACTTGGAAGAAGGGGTATAACCACCAAATCAGGCCTATACCAGTCCCTGCTATGTGGACACCCTCAAAATTCCCAACAATATTAACTCCACCTAAACATCATACTCAGATTGGCAGACCGAAGAAGAGCAGGAAGAAGGCATTGGGTGAGAAGAAGAAATTGGCAGCTAGCAAGAAGAGGAAGATGAAGATTGAAGAGGTTCAAGAAGTGTTTTCTGCATGAGGCAAACTTACCAGGATGGGGCATGAAAAGAGTTGTGGAAGATGTGGAGTTTACGGACACAACATCAGAACTTGCAGGGCACCAAGTCAACAATAATGGTGTGTTTGAGTAACATTGATGGTGTGTTTTTGAGACAATTTTAAGTAAACCATCATGGTTTGTGTTTGAAACAATTTCAGACTTGTGGAATGTATGTTTGATTTGGGATATGATGGTTTGTATGTTATTTTGACGGTTTTTGTTTAATGCTTTTAAAACTTGTAGTATGTAGTAAAATCATGCAAACATTACAATACATTTAATCATGTCAATTTCAAGTAACACATTACAACACATTTCAAATGCAAACCAAGTACAATGCTAGTTCCAATGACAATCATCATTTGACCAGTCAGAGTCCCACCCTGGATCGTCTTCATATGGATCATGATAGTAATATTCCTCCGGCTCACTGGTGTAGTTGAAAACTGCTTTCAAAACCATAGGGTCATAATCATCACCCGGATCCATTTCATGTTCTTCACATGTTCTAAATAATTCATCCTCTTGCACCAAATAACCCATCAACGCATCTTCTCCCAATTGACATTCTTTGTCTTCTTTTTGACTTGCTTCATTGTCAAACTACACTACATTCTCAACATTCTCAATTTGATCCTCAACATTCTCAATTTCATCCTTCTCATTTTCATCATGGCTGCAACATGACTAATAATATGGAAAGTAAATAGATGAAACAAGAAACTATAAACATTTAACAACAACAAAGATTACATTATCCCATACTACAAATACGATGTTAACAACTATTCAATAAACATAAACAAATAACAAAAACCAACTAATTCCTAGAAACATCTTCAAGCTTGTTACTTCTTTGGTTTTCATTCTTACAAACTCATATTTCTTGTTCATCATCTTCACCATTGCTTGAATTACCTTTTCACAACTAGGGCATGTGGGATCATCAGCCCATTTTAGCCATCCACAACTCCCCTTCTGTAATGGACTTAATATATCAACAAACAAACAACCCTAATTCGATTAACATACAAGAACAATTACCCCTAAATTTGACCTAAGCCAAACTAAAGGAATCAGCATCGATTAACAGACTAGAACACTAATTCGTGAGTAATTCAACACTTACACAACACAAGAATCGATGACCCGGGTTTGCATCGTTCCTGGATATCCGATAACATGTCACGGCACCACATGGGCATCTCACACAAAGGTTATCTGCACGGGAAGGCTTGGAAGGTGACCCCGAGGAGTATTGACTTGACTTGGATTCAGACATTCGTCAATCGATCGCCGGAAGATGGAATAATACGGGGAAGAGGGGAATCGATCGCCTGAGATGGAATAATACAAGGAAAGAGGGGGAAACATGGTATATGTTATGTAATAAAAGGATAGAAGGGTAACATAGTAATTTTGCTTAATTTTAACGAGCCAACGGCGGGTCAACTGACGGCAGGAGTCAGAAAAAACCGCCGGCAAAACATAGTGGCGCAACATTCGCAAAATCTTTTTCAGTGGTTATTCCATCTCCCGACGATATAACCCAGGGAGGCAAATTGCAGATTTCTCAATATTTAATTAGTTAACAATAACCTGTTTAGTTTAGAAAAGTTTTGGTTTTCGGTTTTGTAATGAGTTCTCGATTATATTAATGAGTTCCCGGTAAAATTATGAGTTCTCGGTTTTTATTGGGTTTTCGGGTTTTAATAATTTTTCAGTTTTTAATGGGATCTCGGTTTTAATAAAATTTCAGTTTTGATGAAATCTCAGCTTGACCGAGATTTCGGTAAGCATTAAAATCCAAATATTATTTAAGATAATAATATTTTGGTTCAAATTGTTAGAGATTAATTTTATCTCCAAGATTGTTTAATTTTGAAATTTATATTCTCAATAATTAATCAGATTTCAAAAAATCTTTGTAGATTTGTTTATTCAATTATTTTAGGAAAAACACAATCATAATCTGAATTTTAACCAAAATATGTGTTATTTTCCAAAAACCCATGATGAACACGAAGAACATCACCGAAAAACCATAAGTTTTTAACAGGTTTTTAATGTAAAATCGGGTTCTAAAAGTTTTAAACAATTTATTTATAAACCGATTTCAATGATTACAAGCATAAAAAAAATTCAAAATTAAGACTTTAGATTCAAGTCTTCCTGTTTAAATCCAGATTTAATGGAAAACCATGAAGAACCGATTAAACAACATCGCTCTTGATACCACATGTTGGTCAATTCCTCACGGTGATAATGGAAAACATGAATAATATGATAAACCTATAATTATATGTGTACCTGTTATAGCATGGAAAGTACTAACCACATCGGAGAAGGATGTAGACGACATAGATGTCAGGTTGATCGAGTACCCCTTTATGATTTATAGTTAAGGATGGTGTTAGGGTTCTTGTTGGAACCCGATTTAAGAGAGACGGGGCACACAAAATTGTATGTGTGTAAGATTAGATTATGATGTTATTATTCTCTCTCTATATATACACCATGGGGAGACCCATTATTAGCTAGTTATAGGTAATATGGCCTATCAACAAATACCAAACTAATATATAATAAGATATAATTAATATTTTGATATATTATAATATAAATAATTATAATGGTCATATATAAATATATATTATTATATATTATTTTTACAACTCAAAGATATATATTTGTCCTTTTAAAGGAATATACTAAAAAGAATTTTAAAAAAATAAATAAAGTAATGTGGGTGGAGGTTATGAGTGGTTTACAAGAGCATAAAGTTTTCCCTGAATCCCACCCACCGGTTAGCCACCACCTAATCTGAATCGCCTTCTTCTATAACTCACAATTTTTCAGCAACTACACCACCACTGATATAGCTAATTACAGCAACAACACCTACCACAAGTTCGTTCCAAATGTCGTTCACGGACATTCTAAGCAATGGACTCTCTACCAAGCTACACTTACATTGATCCGAACGCGACGACGTAGCTTCAGAGGCATATTAGCAAAATACTTTTGTTGTTCAATACATACATATATAATGAGAGTGTTTGGGATTCCTTATTTAAATAAACTTATAAATTATAATTTTTTTGAAAAGTTAATAAGATATTTGTTTGGCAACCGTAACGAATTATGGATTTTAACTTATAGAAAAAGCAAAGTAAAGGTGTTTTGAAAAGTTATGAATATGTAACTTATTAACTTAATATGTTTGATTTACCTATTACGTCTCTTTAACCATCAAAACTTATTACACTCTTTTTAAAAAGAGTGTCATTTTGGTTTCTCCCAACACATAAGTTAATTCAAACATTTTTTAAAAAACGTTTTTTTAAACATTCATAAGTTTATAAGCAGTGTTTTGAAACCCAGCCCGGCCCGATCAGTTGGACCGGTCCGACCGGGACCCGGACCCTATACCAGGTTGGGTCAGTGTATTTGGCCCGTTTTGAAAAACCCGGCCCGTTTTGGGGGTGGACGATCGGCCCGAACCGGTCCTACCGGTTGACTCGGCGGATGAACCGGTAAAACCAATTTTTTCATTAAATACAAAAGGAAATGTGCATGACAGGATTCGAACTTGGGACATTTCGGATATAGAAACTTTAATAATTACTCATGAGCCAATCAACCAAGCTTCATTGATGTCTCCATTGATCAAACATATATCATATATATTTAAAAACAATGTATAAAACATAGATAAACATTAAAGTTTGTTATTATTATTATTTTTGGTTATTATTATTTTTTATAATTGGTGACTTTAACGCTCACCCGTCTACAGCTCATGGTGCGGTAGGAGTTCCAACCCGCACTGGCGTAGCAATCATTCATGTTAATCGACACTGCTTTGCAACAGAAAGTTCGAAACCTAGCAAAATTCCAAAGCAAGTTCAGAGGACTGAACCAGAAAAGTGGGTATTGAACAAAAAATTCTCGGATCAGACAGTTGTGATTGGAGCTGCTATCTCTGAGATAGTGAGAACTTTTTTGAAGCAGTTATTGACTAAGAACATGGACATCTTCGCTTGGCAACCCGCCGCAATATTGCGGAACATAAATTAAGGGTGAACCCATCGTTCACGCCGATTGTTCAGAAGAAGCGACATATGGTCCAGAACAAACCAAAGCTATCAATGTGCAAGTACAAGATCTTCTTCATGCTGGAATCATTCGAGAAATCAAGTATCAAACATGGGTGGCTAATCCGGTCATCGTTCCAAAAAGCAACGAAACAGGGCGGATGTGAATAGACTTTGAACAGGGCATGCCCAAAAGATTGTTATCCATTAACCGAAATTGATCTCAAAGTAGATGTTGTAGCCCCGTTCAAGTTTAAATGCTTCCTTGATACCTACAAAGGCTATCACCATATCCGTATGGCGGTGGGTGATGAGGATAAGACAACGTTTCGCACAGACCAATGCACATTTTGTTACAAAATGATGCCCTTCGGATTGAAAAACGCGGGTGCTACATATCAACGACTAATGAATCAAGCTTTTAAGAATCATATTGGTCGGAATTTAGATGTGTACATGGATGACTTGGTGATAAAAAGCATCGAAGAAGATCAAATGCTGAGAGACATAGAAGAAACATTTGAAACTTTGAGAAGTATCAACATGAAATTGAATCCTGCCAAGTGCTCCTCCGGGATGAAAGAAGGAATATTTTTAGGAGTGATTGTTATAGGCGCGGGTTTTATAGCCAACCCTGATAAAGTCCAGGCAGTAGCCCGTATGCCTTCTCCTTCGTCCCTTAAAAAAGTGTAGACACTCAACGGAAGATTAGTTGCACTAAACAGATTTTTAGAAAATCATGCAGTTAAATCTTACCCGTTTGTTTCTACTTTGAGAAATTGCCTCAAGAAGACACATTTTAAGTGGACCGCGGAAGCTAAACAAGCATTCCTGGAGGTCAAAAATGCATAATGGAGTTGCCTACCCTAACAACACCACAGGCGGGAGAACCTCTGACACTATACCTGTCAGCAACTAATATTGCTATTGGGGCAGGACTACTGATGGACAGAAAGAACGTTCAAACCCCAATTTATTATGTCAGTAGGACATTGACAGACCCAGAAACCAGATACTCGATGCTTGAAAAGCTGGTTCTGGCGTTGGTCTATGCTGCCAGGTGTCTCTGCAGATATTTCCAAGGTCATTCCATCAATGTGTTGACGGGGTATAAACTCAAGAATGTATTAAGCAAGCAGGTGTTGTCTGGGCGATTGGCGAAGTGGGCTACCGAACTAGGGGAACATGCAATTGAGTATAAACCCAGAACGGCCATCAAAGGGAAAGTGTTGGCGGACTTCGTCAAAGAGGTTCCGCAACATAAAGAAAAAGAATGTTTGGTTGAACAACAAGTCCAAGTACCTCTGGAACAAGGGCAAGTTTGGTCATTGTTCATTGATGGAGCTTCCAACAACGAGGGATCTGGTGCAGGCCTTAGGCTAGTCAATCCCGAGGATCATGAGTTTACTTATGCCGTCAAGTTAGACTTCAAGAGTAATAACAATGAGGCGGAGTATGAAGCCTTTCTGGCAGGCCTAGAATAGCCATGAAACTTGGGGTGAGACACCTAGAAGCGTGAGTGGATTCCATGCTGATTGCATTACTAATTAATGGAACTTATGAAGCAAAAAATGATGTAATGGCTTCATACTTGTTACAAGCGAAAAACTTGATCCTCCAATTCTCTTCGTGTAAAGTAATTCATATCAAGAGAAGCGAGAACAAGTCAGCGGACGCCCTTAGCAAGTTGGCTTCAACAAACTATGAGCACTTTGCTAAGGACATTTGTGTTGAGGTCCTGGATCGCCCGTCCATCCCGCAGAACCAAGTTCTAGTAATCCAGACTGGCGTAGACTCCTGGATGACGCCAATCATGGCTTACTTGTCATCAGGAGTTCTGCCAGAAGAGAAGGCCGTGACTCGAAAGATAAAACACAAGGCATTGAACTACCAAATGCAAGAGGCGTCTTGTACAGAGATCCTTCCTCAGCCCACTTCTGAGGTGTGTGGATGCCGAGGACGCGAATTACTTGATTAGGGAAGTTCACGAAGGCATTTGTGGTCTTCACGCGGTCCCATGAATGGTCGTAGCAAAACTTATGAATGCTGGATACTACTGGCCGGGGATGCATTTGACTGCTGTACAAGAAATCAAGAAGTGTGATTCTTGTCAACGTCATGCTCCCAATACATCGTGACCAAAGAATGAACTTATATCGGTAACCTCCGCTTGACCGTTCTAAAAATGGGCTATTAACATCATGGGACCTTTCCCAGAAGCCCCGGGACGTGTCAAAATTTTAATTGTGGCCAATGATTACTTCAACAAGTGGGTGGAAGCCAAGCCAGTAACATCCATTACGGCATCAAGTTTAAAGAAATTCCTATGGGAATTTATAATTTGTCAATTTGGTGTCAAGAAATTCCGCTAGAACTTGTGAGTGACAATGGGACCCAGTTTGCGGATAGCGGGTTACAAGAATGGATGAAAGAGTTTCTTGTCACCCAGATTTTCACATCTGTGGCTCATCCGCAAGCCAACGGTCTGGTCGAACGGACCAACCAAACTATCAAAGAAGGGATTAAAGCAAGGTTAGGCACTAAACGAACATGCTGGGTCCATGAATCGCCCCATGTACTTTGGGCGTTTCGCACTCAGAAGAATTCAAGTAATTCTGAAATGTCATTCAGTTTAACCTATGGCACCAAAGCCATGATCCCGGCTGAAATCGGGGTTCCATCCGCACGAACTTTGATGATCGATGATAACGACAAAGAGTTGTGGATGAACCTCAACCTCCTTGAAGAAAGGAGGGAGTTAGCATTAATCCGCGAGCATAACTACAAATGTCAACTACAAAAATACTATGACTCGCGGGTCCAGAAGTGTACTTTTGATGCGGGAGACTTCGTCTTCCGCAATAATGAGGCATCTGGCCAAGAGCCTCTGGGCAAATTGGCCCCAACTTGGGAAGGCCCTTACAAGATTAAAGAAGTACTATCCAAGGGTACTTACAAGCTAGAGAAGTTGGACGGGACTGAGGTCCCCAGAACATGGAATGTGGCACAGTTGAAGAAGTGTTACATTTAACAAGATGTGTTATTTACTTTTTATTTTGGACTGCGTGCCTAATAGACTAGTAGAATGACATCTAATGTCTTAGCTTGTAATTCAATTTGGCTTACGCCCTTTTTTATGGAGAGATTATTAAACCTACATTTCAGGTTTATTTAATGTACATTTTACAGTGGGACATCACGTAATCCTTTATTGACAAATAAGAAGACCCTACAAATACGTATTTATGAAGGATAAGACAAAGTATAACGGTTGAAAAAAACTTCTTATTTATGTCAAATGGGATTATAAGGGTTTTAATGATGATTACAAGAAAGATGAACACATGCGATTTACAAAAAATATATAACTACAATGCCACATCTTCATCTTCCTCATCTTCTTGGTCTTCATCATCAGTTTCAAGAAGGGCTTTCAATTGATCAATACCATCTTCTTTGTCCGCGAGCTCGGCTATTTGATCTTCAATAGTGAACTTTAAATCATCAAATGTCTTCGTCTTCTCAACAAGAGTTTTGGCGGTGTCCTGGCCGTGCAAGGAAAATTCCTCAAGAGGCCTCTTTCTTTCCGCGAATTGAAGACCTTCTTGGAAGCTTGCCTGGCGACCAGCCTGAGAAGACTCGATCAATAGCGTCGCAGGACAATTTCCAAGTTCATCGCCCCCCTGATGTGGGCAATAACCTATTATGATGAAAGATATGAGCAAAAGCTCCTGATATGATTATTTTCACAAAAGAATTAGATAGGAAACGAAAGATACCTGGGGAACGCCTTCCGCCAATAACCATCTTTTGTCCGCCTTGGCTCGGACAAGTTCCATCTTGTGCTCAGCACATTCCAAGGATTGCTCCCTGTTCTTGGTAACAAGAGTGGCAAGGCGTTCATCCTTGGAAAACGCTTCAGCCTTCAGAGTCTTGATAAGCTCATCGCGTTCATCCAATTGCTGTTGAAGGGCAGTTTTTGCCTCTTCAGCAATGGTTCAGTGAGCCTTTTTTGCTTATAACGACGTTTGGGCATCCAATAGCTTCCGTTCAGCATCATCAGCAGCCAGGCGGTTATCTTTGGCTTCTTTCGTAGCCTTTTCGACTTCTTTTTCTGCATGGGCTGCTTTGTGTTCCAATTCTTCCCACGCGTTATTCATGCCTGACCACTCTTGGCATATTTCCTGACTGGTAGATATGGCATTAGCCAGGGAGTGCAAATAAGAACTCAATAACTCTTGATGCGGACGCCCACGTTGACGTTCTCTCTCCGCGAGAAGAAGGATTTTGATTAGATAATCATGGCAAACATTCGCTTATGCAAATGTCGAGTCTTGACGCACAGACCAACGCGGACGATGTATCAGAGGATCTCCTTCGCGTGTAGATGAAGAAGCCTTCATACCGTCAGCAAAGATGCTAGGCCCCTCCTGGCTTTTAAACCGAAATGACGCACGAAGAGGTTAAGAAATGGAGGTTTCCTTGGGGTTAACCTCTTTCTCGCCCTCGTGAGGAGGAGTCTTAGCAATAGTAATCGGCTCCTGAACAACTTGTGGCGGAGATGTTGGTAGCGGAAGAGGAGGAGTTAACTCCCTCAGATCTGAAAGATCTTTAGAAGAGTCTTCTAGAAATTCTGCAAAACAATATTCCCCATTACGTCTTTAACAAAAATAACTATCAAACTTTAAAGTATTGAAATTACCTGAAGAAACTCATGTCGGTGCAAGCTGTTGAAGGCGATCCCCCAACTTTGTCCTTTTATGCTTCATGGCAGCAGCAGGTTTGGTTGATTTCACCTTGGTTTTCCCGGACATTTGGGGGCATCCGCGGCAACAGCTCGATGTTCATCTTCGACGACGACATCATCAGTAGCTCGATGTTCATCTTCGGAGATGACATTAGCAGCTCGATGTTCATATTCTATGGTGACATCAGCATCTTTGTCACCCGCCACCTTACTAGTGGACAAATTCTTATTCCGCTTGCGGGTCAGTCCTACAGTCGAACGAGAGGTATTCAAAGAGTCAATAGCACCAAGGGTTAACTCTTCTTCACAGGATAATGACTCCTCGCAAGAAGAAAGAAGCACTATCACCCCTCTAGAAGTGGCAGCACTAATAGGACGAGGTTTTAAAACTTCCTCACCTTTAGCAACGAACTCCTCACCTTTGGCAAACATCACCTCAGAAACCACCGGTTCCGGGCGGAGAGTGGCGAAGAACAGGAAGTTGTTGCGGGTGCGTTTCAAGATAGGTTTGTCCTTCGGATCAATCGGACGACGTACACTGAGACCCTCCTCGTGGTCTAGAAGGGTGCTAAAAATAGAGCCCTCACCAGCAAATGCAAAAAGAACAATCAGAACCCAAGCAAAAACCTAGAAAAGTAAAAGTAAACTTACTCTTGTTGGGCTTCTCGTAGTATGGCTCGAAATCAGGAAACGGCCATAAGCGGCTCATCTTTGCACCTACCAAAGCCCCCCATGTATCGCTCGTATGGGGGTGACAGTGCTGATGAAGGCTAAAAGTAGAGCCCTCATCAGCGCCTGATGTTTTTGTTTATGTTCGGTTTGTAATGTGTGTTTAATCGTATTGTCTTCTACGCTTCGTAACGTCTTACGTAGGGATTCCGCACCTACGTAGAACGAGATATCTCGTGTAGATCCGGCTAGGAACCTACAATTGGTATCAGAGCTTTTGCTCGATTGTGTGGTTCGGGATTATCACGCGGGTGTAGAAATCGTTCCGTTCGACTATTCGCGGGACGGGTTTTCTGAGTGTTTGTGTCCTACTCACCTCCTACAATCATAAACAACCCATTACACCTTCACAAACCTCGTAAAATCCAGAAATCAAACCTGCATATTCATCGTGTTCATCAGGCGAAGTTGCCGTCACTGTTCGTAGGGTTTCAGCGAAGATATAAGGTTAAGCGAAGTTATCCACAACTTCTCCTACCTTCTCAAGTTCGCTTATCTCAAGCGAAGTTACCCATAACTTCGCCTACCTCTCAAGTTCGCTTACCTTAAGCGAAGTTTTACACAACTTAGCCGAATCAGGCGAATTTAAAAAGGAAGCGAAGTTCAGAATCAGCGAAGTTCAGACTTAAGCGAAGTTATCCACAACTTCGCCTACAGTACTGTTTAAAATAAAATTTTTATTTTTCGAGTTTCTTTGGGTTTCGTGAAAGATGTCTTCAATAAACATTACGGAACTGGTGAAGATGGAAGTGGAAGCAGGTTCGGCTACAAAGGCACCAAAGATGCTTAAGAAAACCGATTATGTAGCGTGGAAAGATCGTTTTGAACAATATGTTAAGTACCAAGATGCTAAAATGTGGGTATGCATACAAGATGGTTACATTCCACCTACTGCTGAGTATGAGGGTCGTGATCAGATAAAGAAATACAAAGAGATGGAAGAAGAAGAGAAGAAAATGTATGAGGCTGAAAGCAAAGCTCATGCTGTGATTACTATGGCTCTTCCACAAGAGATTCTACACACCTTCAGAAAGTATAAGACTGCTAGAGAGCTTTGGGAAGCTCTTGAAAACCGTTTTGAGGGTAATGTGGGAATTCGTGCTTCAAAGATTAAACTACTTAAAACCCAATTCTCGGTCTTCAAGTACTTGAAGAATGAATCACTTGATGATATCATCACTAGATATTATCATCTGATGACCGAACTCAACAATTATTCAATTGCTTACAAAGAAGATGAAATTGTTGAAAAGCTTTTTGATGCTCTCCCACCGAAATGGGAGATGTACACTGTGTTGATGAGAGAAGACAAAGACTTTGCTGACTATGACCTGGAAACAGCAGTTAACAAGCTACGAACTTTTGAACTAAACATGGTTCGAAAAGAGACACCTACTGATCAGGTTCAAGATCCAGGAATGTATGGTGCAAAGGTTAATACAAGTTCAAGTTCGAAGTCTGATTCGTCTGCTTAATACTCAAAGGGAGAGTCGGGCGCTAACTCAACACATGAAGGTCATGTATCTCTCAACATGAATGGTGATGTGTGCTTTGTAGCTGGAGGATCAAATGCTTCTAACCCTCAAGCAACCAAGAGTAGTTTTACCCTTAGTGTTTCGAATAACAGCTACTCAAGGATGCCCATGAGTGTTAAATCTGCTGAACAACAGTTTGTTCTCTATGCATCCTTTATTGCTTCGTAAGAAAATTACATTCAGGGTAAGATTGTTGATCCAGCAATATTGGAGGAAGACTATGATCAGATCGATGCTGATGATCTGGAAGAGATGGATCTGCAGTGGCAGATGGCGATGATTGTGAGAAGGGTTAAGAGGTTTATGAAGAAGACAGGAAGGAAGTTTGTTGGTGAGAGACCGGGTTTTGACAAGTCAAAGGTGCGCTGTTACAACTGTCAACAGAATGGCCACTTTGCGAAGGAGTGCACGAATGAGAGAGTTGAACGTAGTCAGAACAGGTCGACACACCAGAATGGGGGTGGTAATGATAATAGAGCCATGATTTCCAGACAGAATGGGGAGTATAACTGGAATCTGCATGTTGAAGAAGTGTTCGAACAGGCCAATTTGGCGAACATCGAAACTGCAGATACTGAGGAAGTGACTGGCGAAAGTGAAGCTTACATGGGAGAGGCTCAAAATGAAGCTTATATGGCAGATGTGAAAGATCAGCTCACCGAGGTAAGTACTAAACTCCCTTGCACTAAGTGTGAAAATCTGTCTGAACAATTGACAACTATAACTGATCAGTATGTTAGTTTGGATGCTCAATTTAAAACCTTAAAAGAAGAACATCATTTCACTAAAGCTAGAGAAAATAGTTATAAAGTAAAAATAAAAGCTAGTGAAAAAGATATTAGAAGTCTTAAAGCAAATCTAGCTGAAAAAATTAAAGTAATTGATCTTAGCTATGAAGTGTTAGAAGAGAAAACCAAACTAATAGCTGAAAGGGATAAACAGATAGCTGATCACCAGGTGAAAGTGGTGGAACTAAACAGGAAACTTGAGAAATCCAGAAATTCCACCGCTATACTTGATCACCTCGTTAGTGATCAAGGTTCCCCAGTTAAAAGGGGAGGAATTGGTTATCATGAAGTTCCACCACCTTACAATCATAATTACAATTATGATACTAGTAATCAGAAATCTGTTGATGTTGATTATAGTCAGACAGTTCCGGTTAAGGTAACTAGTAAAGAACCAGAAGTTAGTAAAGGCGAAACAAGTAAGCCTGTTTCGAGTGTTAAAATTTCTGCTCCTAGTCCTGTCTCATCAAACTCGGACAAGTCATCAGAGTCGAGTGAGACAAAAGAAAAGGCAGTGTTACCAAAAAGTGGAGAGAAAAATAAAACAACTGGAAAGAAATCTCCACTAAACCCGTATGTCCCACCATATGTGAGACAAACGGGCAGTAATGCAGCCTCATCATCTAAAACAACTGTTGAAAAGAAAGTTGAACACAGGAGTTGTTTCAGATGTAATCAATTAGGACACCTAATTGCTGATTGCCCTCTGAAGCGGAGATTCAGAGGTGTGAGACCTTCAAAAACTGAAAACAGAACTGACAGTAACTACAATAGTGGTAAAACTAAATCAGGTTTTCAAAGAAAAAGATCTCAGTTTTTCACTGCTAACAACCAAACCATACGTAATAATTCATTTAATTCTCGAAGGTTTGGATGGCCTCATAATCAAACTCCAAGAAGGTATCCTTTTAGGACTTACAGGAATTATTATGAAACTAACTTTGGACAGCCAAGGTACGGGATGTATCGACCCAAGACCAATAGGTCTTGGGTCCCCAGATTTTAATCATCTGCTTTAATCGTGTAGGAACAGTTGAACAGGGCTACAAACAATCAATGGGTTGTGGATAGCGGCTGTTCCCGGCACATGACGGGTAACAAGAATTTGTTACACGATTGGAAACCTGTTCACGGAGGAAGAGTGAGTTTCGCTGGAGAGAGCGGTGGAAGGATTACAGGAATTGGGACGGTGACTAACGGAAAGATGACGTTAGAGAAAGTAAATTTTGTTGAAGAACTGAAGCACAATCTGCTGAGTGTTTCGCAGATTTGTGACAAAGACTACACCGTGCATTTCACCAAGAATGAAGCGATCGTGCTATATCCTGGTTTCAAGATACCAGAGGATTGGATTTTTATGAAGGCTCCAAGAGAAAAGAATACGTATATAATGGACATGAGGTCGACTGAGATGGCCACAGAAGAATCGTGTCTTCTGTCGAAAGCAACTGAATCGGAGTCCGAGTTATGGCATAGGAGAATGGGGCATATTCATCTTCGAAAAATGAACTACATTGTCAAGAATGGGCTTGTGCTGGGTGTTCCCTTGAAGAATTTCAACTTTGAAGACCAATGCTTATCGTGCAAAAAGGGAAAGCAACACAAGAAATCCCATCGCACCAAGAAGGTTAACTCAATTGTCAGTACCCTAGACTTACTTCACATGGATTTCTTTGGTCCCGTGAATGCAAAAAGCCTAGGAGGAACATCTTACTGCTTGGTGATCACTGATGATTTCTCTCGATACTCTTGGGTATATTTCCCGAAGTCAAAGGATGAAACGGTTCAGATGGTGATAAATTTGATTACAAAAGTTGAGAACATTATGGGAAAACGAGTTAAATACATCAGGAGTGACAATGGGACTGAGTTCAAGAACTATCAGATGGAGCTCTTCTGCTTACAGAAAGGAATCGAACACCAGTACAGCGCTCCGTATACTCCACAACAAAATGGAGTGGCTGAGAGGAAGAACAGAACGTTAATTGAAGGAGCCAGAACCATGCTGGCTGATTCGAAACTTCCTGTGGTGTTCTGGGCTGAAGCTGTTGCAACAGCCTGTTATATCCTTAATCGAGTGTTAACCGTTAAAAGATTAAATAAAACATGTTATGAACTTATGCATGGGAGAAAGCCCAACTTGAGTGGTCTTGAACCATTCGGGTCCCCGTGTTCGATATTAAAGACAAATTCTAAATTTGGTGAAGTAGCCGACGAAGGAATTTTAGTCGGATACGTTGTTGGGACTTCCAACAGATGAGTCTTTAATACATCGACCAGCAAGGTTGAGGTGGTCTGTAACACTGATATCACAAGTTACAAATCACCAAAACCAAGCACGGGACCCGCTGGGGTTTTCGACTATGATAGACTTTTCAAATCTTTTAACATACCTTACTTGGATTGTTCAGAAGTAGATGAAAGAATTGCTTCGAAGATGATTTTTGATGAGGAAGACAATTATGTGCAACGACCGAAGTATGATGAATGTCAGCCTTCCTCGTCAAATGCTGTCGATACCCCTGCTGCCTCTACTGAAGAAGAATTTTTCAATCCGTTTCACTCTCAACAACAAACACCCACTGATGAGCTACCTTCGAACCTGGAAGACAATCTAGATGTCAGTGCGGTTCCGACTACGAGAGTTCACAAAAATCACCCATTGGAGAATGTGATAGGTGATCTGTCCGACGGTGTACAAACAAGACAAAGCTTGAATGAGCACACATGTGTTTATTCAAGCATTAAAGATTCAGGCATAATCAATGAGTGCTTGTACACCTGCTTCATCAGCCAGATTGAACCAAAGAACTATCAAATGGCTCTCAAGGACAACTCGTGGGTCGAAGCCATGCAAGAAGAATTAGCCCAGTTTAAGAAGATGGAGGTATGGAACTTGGTTGCAAAACCAAAGAATGTGCATACGATTGGCACAAAATGGGTCTTCAAATGCAAGAGAGATGAAAAAGGGATTATTATCAGGAACAAGGCGAGGCTGGTTGTAAAAGGTTTTAATCAACAAGAGGGGATTGATTACAATGAGGTGTTTGCTCCTGTGGCAAGATTGGAAGCCATTCGATTGTTTTTGGCACTTGCTGCACATAAGGAGATGAAGGTTTTTCAGTTGGATGTGAAGAGTGCTTTTCTTAACGGTAAAGTCGATGAGGTTGTGTACGTTGGGCAACCTCCGGGTTTTCCTGACCCAGACTTTCCTGATCACGTATACAAGCTAAGTAAAGCACTGTATGGGCTACATTAGGCCCCTCGTGCCTGGTATTCTACACTATCCGACTACTTGCTTGAAAATGGTTTTGAATGGGGAAAGATTGATAGCACATTGTTCTTCAAGAGAAAAGGGAGCGACTTTCTACTGGTGCAAGTCTACGTGGACGACATCATCTTTGCTGCATCAAAAGTCGCCATGTGTCAGGAGTTTGAGGCCGTCATGAAGAAGAGATTTGAAATGAGTGCTATGGGTGAACTAACATTCTTTTTAGGACTGCAGGTTGATCAAAAGAAAGATGGGATGTTCATTCATCAGACTAAGTATGTCCATGATGTTCCCAAACGCTTCAAGATGGAGGACAACACTCCATACGATACTCCAGTCTGTGTCAACCACAAATTGGGTGCTGATTCAGACAACGATGCAGATGTGGACCCAACTCAATATCGGGCAATAATAGGTTCTTTAATGTACTTAGCTGCTTCTAGGCCTTATATAATGTTTGCTGTTTGTCTTTGTGCTCGCTTTCAGGCAAATCCAAAGGAATCTCACTTGAAGGGTGTTAAGAGGATTCTACGGTATCTCAAAGGCAAACCTAAGCTGGGGTTGTGGTACACGAGAGGAGGAGACTTGGAGTTGGTCGCCTACACAGATTCTGATTATGGAGGGTGCAATCAGAGTCGGAAGTCAACAACAGGTGGTTGTCAGTTTCTCGGAGGCAGATAAGTGTCATGGCAATGCAAGAAGCAGACCTCAGTCGCCATTTCAACCTGTGAAGCAGAATACATGGCAGCATCGAACTGCTGCTCCCAGGTTCTTTGGATTCAACAACAGTTGCGCGATTATGGTCTGAATTTCACTCATACTCCTATTTGCATTGATAATACTGATGCTATCTTAGTAACTAACAATCCCGTAAAGCATAGCAAAACTAAACATATTGACATCCGTCATCATTTTATACGGGATTGTGCTGAGAAGAAACTGATTGTGCTCGAAAAGGTTGATACGCTAGATAATTTCGCTGACATGTTTACGAAAGCGTTTGACAAAACTAGATTTCAAAACCTTGTTGAGCTGAATGGGATGATCAATCCCGAGTAACCGTGTTTTTATCTTTATTAAAAAAAACGTCACTATCGCTTAGAATTATGTCGGTTGCCTCAGTTTGAAGGACATATCTTCGGATATGTTTGGTCCTCATTTCTACTTGTTGAATATAAGGATAGCCATTAACCAGATGACTGAAAGTGACCGGGGCGGTTTATGATGTGTTTTTATTCTTTCGCTAAAAATTAGTCGATCATACTTAGTTAGAAGGACACATACTTGTATGTGGTCGGTCCAGCTGATCCATTGGATCTTCGGGATAGCCGTTTACCTGAAAACTTCAATTTGATCGGGGCAATTGAAGTTAAAAATTTTTCCGGGAGATGAAATTATTTTTCAAGTCTACTACTTCGTAAGAAGTTCCTTTACTATGTTTAACAGAAAATTGATCCAACCTTGGAAAGTGATAGATATACTGATTCTGTGTGCTTAACTAGTGAAGTTATTAGGCCTAAAAGACTTTAGAACAGTCATTGTATGTCATGGTAGCTTTTTATGGTGCGTAAAAGTAGAAGTGATGCTAACTAAATCTACTCGATTTTACGTGGAAACTTCTTAAGAGTTGTGCACGTCTCCATATATATCTTTCCGAATGATAGGCAGAAAAGCGATTACCCAGTCATACACGAGCCCGTGAGTGTTCTGATTCCCGTGAAGATATCGTGTCAAGAAACTGCAGTGATCCAGATTCGGGACTTGCAGTAGTTTATCTGAAGTCTGTGTAAATACTTAAAAAAAAAAAAATTTGAGTTATTGAGACATTATAGAGTTCATAATGATAAGACTTCTCAATCAAGATGCAAGATAGAGAACGGGAAGCAGAGTCCAAAGATCGAAGAGTTCCTACTATTTAATCAGACACTACGGGTCGAGGTCAACTCGGGGTGACTTGGGGAAAGCCAAATACGCTTTGAGAATAGATAGGAGGCATCATAATCTCTGAGTTGTTGCCCACTTAAGTTTTGAGCTTAATTGAACCTAACCCGTATCACAGAAACAATGAAAACCATTCTAAGTCATTTACCTGCTTACAACCTGTTTCTTTATGTCATAATAAAGCTGAACACGGATCTGTGTGACAGTCACGTAGTTAGTATGATTCCTGTTCGGATCATTTCTAAAACATGGTAGTCCCTATCGAGACTGAAATTTGATCCCGTGTACTTTTATTTTAAAATTTTTCTACTTATGTAGTTGTATGATTTTATACCTGGTTACTTGGTCTTGATCGTATCATTTAACACTTTAAAGGATGTTTTCAAACTTAATTGCAAATTGTTCAAATTATGGGGTTTGTTTTGAAAATTTTAATATCCGCGAAGTTGTTCATAACTTCGCCTGCTAGGCGAAGTTATCCATAACTTCGCCGGTATATCTGTGACCCTATATAAAGGAAATTAATAAGTCAAACTGTTCATTATTTACAAAACCCAGCGAACTTGTCCCCTGTTAACCCTAAGCGAACTTATCGATCTTCATCATCTGTGTTAATCTTTCTCTGTTCTAATTCGATTAAAGGTGTGTAGGTTTATTGTATCGTATAATCAATGTTATTGAGGTTAATCATCGGTCGTTTCGACTTGATTCTCGACCTTGTGTTTCGAAACCTTAAATACCCGATTTCAAACTTGTTATTACGTGGTCATAATCTACTTGAACGTCTAAAACTTCATACAATCAAGTTTTACGGAGTCCGCAATCTCCAAATTGACCTAATTCACCTCGTTCGAAAAACCTAACTGATGCCGTTTCGTATTCGGCGAAGTTACAGTTTAGGCGAAGTTATCCGTAACTTCGCATGAGGTTTAACTTCGCTTGATAATTAATTTTGAAACAGATTATGAGGCGATGTTGTGGTTAGGCGAAGTTATCATTAACTTCGCCTGGACCTTTTTACTTAACAGTTAACAGACGAAGTTCAAGTTGAGGCGAAGTTGTTCCCAACTTCGCCCCACCTCTAACTTCGCCTATACAGAAAAGATCACAACTTCGCTCATGGGAACAGGCGAACTTGTGATTTGCTTTGTCGCTTATCTAACTTAGTCTGTTTGGTGCAGATATGGCTGCTATAGGTGGTGCAGGCGGTGATGACGGTGGAGACAACCAAAGACAGTTCTTCCTGGGTCACAACATGTATATAACATTAGACCCGGAGGCGAGCGGAGTTGATGATTTCCGCGAAATCATCACATTCCTACTACGCTCGCGTATATTCCACGCGATTACGACAACACTGCCAATATCCTTGCCAAACATTGAGGATTTTTGGCAGACCGTGGAATATGATTGTAGGGTCGAGCCCCCGGTGATGCGAGCAACAGTCAACAATCACATTGTTCAGTTCTCATCTGAACAAATCCGGGCGGCTTTACGTTTTGGAGATGAGACAAGAGATGACCCGACAGATTTTGTAGCTTCTTTCCGTGATGGAGCGTTTTTGAGGATGCAATACTCAGGTCCCTTGGGAGATACCCAGAGAAGGAAGGGATTTTTGCTTGACCAGTGGCGCTTTCTCATGCATGTCATGATTGTATGCATGTCAGGGAGAAAGGCGGGCACTGATGGCATGGGTGCGACCATGCAGTCGGCTATGACTGCTCTGACTTATAACAAGCGTTACAGCTTTAGTCAGATGGTCTTCTACGAGATCGATCGACAACGAAGAGCGGTGGCGCGTGAGAGATTTATCATGTATCCAAGATTTCTCCAAATGATCTTGAATCATGTTGCTCCAACGCTACCTCAGCGCCGCCCAATCCGATACGTAGAAAGTGTGAGCAAAAGGATCTTTGCCCAATGCAGATCTTCCATTGCGAGGAGCAAACCTGAGCTCCGTCCTCGGCATACTCCACTATTCGGGTACTTGATCAACCCGGGGTATGTGCCTGCTCGAGGGGACGAGTTTCGGGACCCGGCACCACAACAGGCAGGAGCACCTCAAGCTATACCCGCTGCTACTGTTATGTCACCGGAGGAGAACATAGATCTTGATGCAGAGTTTGGCGGTCAGGGATTTTTTGACATGGAGAGGGTTGATCCAGAGGAGAACGTACAGGTCTCGGTTGAACGAGCTTCGGGTGTGACTGTTACTAGGGCAGCTACAACGGTGGCTGACTCAGATTCTGATGATGAATTGACCGAAGCGAGACGGATTTTGGTAACACATGAACGGACTCATGGGAAAAGAAAGAGAGCTGATAATGATAGTGAGTCAGACTATGAAGAAGAAGTTCAACAGTTGATCTGGAGATCAAGAAGGGAACGGATAGGTGCAGGATCGGGAGCCGGTGAGAGCTCGAGGGTGGTACGTTTCACCCCACCCGCACTGTCCGGTATGACAATGGTTCCCTCATCATTACAGGTTATAAGGCCAAGCGCCACGGACATTCCCGTGGTGGCTACCTCATCCTCATTTGGCCTCCCACTCACTTCATTTCAACTATCGGCTCCGGAGATTGTCTCGTTGCCACCTCCAACTCTTACTCCAACGGAGGTCGTGGCACATTTTATTGAGTCGACGGTTGTGGCCACTGCAGGGTTATAGGTGACGATACCACCTGCGGTTACGTCTACTTCTGAGGTCCCGGTTACATCAGAAATCCCTCCTCAGTACACTCAAGATATATCACACATGAGGTTTGATTTTGATGCAACCCTATCAGACTCTGAACGAATAGCAGCACTTGAACGGGTCATGGCAGAGCAGTCAAGGATTAATCTTATCCAGACCCAGGCTATTCAACGCCTAGTTGCAGAGAATCAGATGCAGTCGTCCCTGCTGGTAGAACATGGAAAAATCATAGATGCTCTGAAGGAGTTCTTGGCATCTCAGGGGGAGACGAGCTGTAAAGGCGATGAGTTGAGGACCAAGAGGAGAAATGATCGAGACGATGATCCCAATGCATCGAAAGGTGCAGGTGGTGAGTTGCCAAGAACTGTACAAGCTCTTGGTACTTCCACAACTCAGGGGGAGTCGACAACTGCAGCTGGTGGTGATGATGTGGTGGTAGTGGAGGTTGAGGAGATGGATGATGACTTTATGTGTGATGATGATGTATTACCGAGTGATGAGATAGAGAAGATTGGTGATTGATGATGAGATAGAAGAGGGAGAGATAGTAGAAGAGAATGTAGAGCATGAGATTCTAGAAGTCGATAACGCAGATATGAGTAAAGAGATGGGAAATGATGAGAATGAATGGGAAGAGCAGCCTAGATGGAAAGAAGGCTATGCTCAGTGGTTCGTCAAAACGAAGAAACCAGCGGTCCCTACTATGTTTATGAAGACTTACAACATTAGAGGCTATGCTGAAGCGAGAAAGGGGATTATTTGCTGGATATACGATGAGCAGTTGAGGCTTTTTGTGATTAAGAGATATGATGGTATTCAGTACTTCAAAAGAATGTTGAGATCGTTGAACACACTGCCAGAATGTGAAGTGAAAGACTTAGCCAGATTGGGATTGATAAATCGAAGTGATGATAATATGGCTAGAGTCATCGGGAAGATAGTATGGAAGGAGAGTATAAAGGAAAAGAAGTTTGAGCTGTTGAAACCACAAAAGGGTAAACTTATCGAAGACAAAGATAGAGGGTTGAGAGCAGATGGCAAGCCTTGGATGATTATGAAGTATAAACCGATCCGGTGTTTGAAAGAAGTGCCGATGAAACAGATGCCCAAGGATGTGCTGAAAGAGCTAAAGTGGTGGTATGTAGATTGTGAGACAGCTGAAGCAGTGATGGAAGACGAAGATGAACAAGAGCTGCTGAGAGTCTATGATCCGATGCATCTAGTGAACCTGTCTCGAGCTGATCTGCAGGTGCTGAATGAGAAGAAAATCTTTTATATTCCTGCTTGGAAAGACGAAGCGAGGAAATATCAAAGAGTTGTGTCGGTATGTGTACGAGAAGGAGTGAATGCTTAAAGATGAAGATTCAAGATTGTTGAAGATTACGAGACACGTGCTTGAAGATAAAGATATGAAGCTACTGCCAAGGGGGAGTCTGTTGGTACATGATGTCAGTAGTTCAGTGTCTAGTGTCTGTAATCGAGTCGTTTGGATTTGTGTTTGTATGTAAGCGAAGTTAGCCCACAAGTTCGCTGATACAGGCGAACTTGTGAACTAAGCGAACTTAGTGACAACTTCGCCTGAACATGCCAGGCGAAGTTGTCGTGATATATATGTCCTAGGTTACGGCTTAGAGATTAGGAATTCAATCAGTGTATTCAGTTTACGTGTAACGAGTCCAGTATTAGTGATTGATATCACGTGTTTAAGGTTGCAATATAACGAGTATTTGTTTATTGTAACGTGTGTTTAATCGTATCGTCTTCTACGCTCGTAACGTCTTACGTAGGGATTCCGCACCTACGTAGAACGAGATATCTCGTGTAGATCCGGCTGGGAACCTACAAGTGGTATCAGAGCCTT
This sequence comes from Bidens hawaiensis, assembly GCF_021521415.1. Classification (NCBI taxonomy): domain Eukaryota; kingdom Viridiplantae; phylum Streptophyta; class Magnoliopsida; order Asterales; family Asteraceae; genus Bidens; species Bidens hawaiensis. The sequence goes on along the minus strand of NW_027505277.1, from coordinate 193,623 downwards.
AGGCTCTTATGCTATGGTTCGAGATCTGCGTTTTGGTGTTTCTGGCACGTTTCTGATGCGTTTCTGGCCGATCAGCGCCGCATGCGAAGTTATGGGGATCAGGCGAAGTTGTCGCTTAAATTTTAGGGTTTAGGCAAAGATATAAGATTAAGCGAAGTTATTCACAACTTCGCCTACCTCACAAGTTTGCTTATCTCAGGCGAAGTTATCTGTCAGGCGATGTTATGGACAGGCGAAGTTAAGGAGGGGAGAAGTTGACTTTTAGGCGAAGTTGACTTTAGGCGAAGTTAAAAAAAAAAAAAAAAGTGTTTGGAGTTTTCGTCTGTATGGCCAGGTGTACACGATTATTGTGAGACCGAAGACGTTGTTCCGTCAACGAGTGAAACTTGTTATCTCTTGGTCTTACGTTTGAACAAATACGTGTCAACTCTCGATATGGAGTTGAGTTTGTGAATGGGATATTGATTGAAACTGGATATTGACACATATTTGGGTGTTTGTGGGCAATGAAATTGTTGTTGTTCGAGGTTGACCAACTGAAGAAAGTCAAATTGAACTGAAGGTTTTCGTCATTACTGGATTGCGGTCAGAGCATATTATTTATGTTATTTTCAAGGCGTTTGAGAATTGGATCCTGAAACGTGATGCTTATTTATTAAAGTGAAAATTCCGGAACAAGTTGGATTTAATCGGGAATTAAAGTGTTTATGTTCTTGATCGTTATCCCTGGTGATTGAGAATGCTTCGGATTAATTAATGGTCATGTGTGTTAGATTCTGTCAAGGTGGTTTTGTGATGAAATTGATCACTTGATGTTGAGTAGTTGAAGATTAAGCCTTATCGTATGCCGACGTGTTGGTGAAGTTGTGGAGGGAGCCCAACTTCACGTGTTGGTGAAGTTAGAAGAACTTCACGTGTTGGTGATGTCAGAAGGACTCACGTGATTGGTTGAGATGATCAATTAGGCACGGGGATGCATGCATTTCAAAGACCTTAATCTATATAGTCGGAGAAGCTTACACTGAAGGGGAGATCTGATATGGAAGACGCCGGGTGATTGGTAGATTTGTGAAGTTACAAGACAGTTTTAGACACGGCTGGTTAAAGGGCAAACAGAAGATCATCAGTTAAGAGGGAGTCTGTTGTTGCATGTTTTGTAACAGATGATCTTTTGTGTTTGTTAGAATTGAGAGCAACGGTCAAAGGGGAGTCTGTTGGTGCATGTTTTGTGACCGTCGCTATGCAATTCTGTTCAGCATTGTGGAAGTACGAAGTTAGAGCAACTTCGCCATAGGCGAACTTGTAACAACTTCGCTATACGCGAAGTTGTAACAACTTCTGCCATAGGCGAAGTTAGAACAACTTCGCCAAAGGCGAAGTTGTAACAACTTCGCCTATGGCGAAGTTGCTCTAACTTCGTACTTCCACAATGCTGAACAGAATTGCATAGCGACGGTCACAAAACATGCACCAACAGACTCCCCTTTGACCGTTGCTCTCAATTCTAACAAACACAAAAGATCATCTGTTACAAAACATGCACCAACAGATCTTTTCATAACTTCGCCTGATCCCCATAACTTCGCCTGCGGCGCTGATCGGCCAGAAACGCATCAGAAACGTGCCAGAAACACCAAAACGCAGATCTCGAACCATAGCATAAGAGCCTAAGGCTCTGATACCACTTGTAAGTCCCCCCGCGCGGGGCGTCGCTGATCGATACGAGATCCGCACGAGGTCTAGGAGTGCGGAATCCTCCTAGACTCGTTAAATGGTTTAGAATACGAAGAACACGATTACCCACAAACACATACACGAACAAACACACGAATGGAATAAACACATATGCAGATCTTTTCATAATAACCGAAACACTTACAAACCAAACATGAAAACAAATGACGGCCGACCCGAGGTGAGCTCTACCTCGGGTCGTCCCACACGACTCTCTCTCTCGGTTTCTCTCTAGCTACTTGAACTTAAAACACAAAACTCTTAATTTCTGGATACACAAACCTAAACAAGACACACATATATATATATAAACTTCGCGGGCTTGGGCCTGTAGGCGAAGTTGTTACAACTTCGCCTATGGCGAAGTTGTTCTAACTTCGCCTATGGCAGAAGTTGTTACAACTTCGCCTATAGCGAAGTTGTTACAAGTTCGCCTATGGCGAAGTTTGCTCTAACTTCGTACTTCCACAATGCTGAACAGAATTGCATAGCGACGGTCACAAAACATGCACCAACAGTTGTGAACCACGGAACGTTCACCTGTGTGGTGCCATGGACTACTGCATTTCCGCATCCAATTTGCGATAGGTATCGCAAAGGAAATGACATCTTCCCGGATCCAGAAAAATTTTGGTTTCCACTCATGAAGGCTACGATACCATTCGGTACCAATAATCCCCTTTTCGGTGGTTGCTCAACTATACCACCCGCCGCGGCTGGTCATTTTGTAAAAAACCGCAAACATACCGACGGACGGTTCCATGTCGCGGGCTTGACAGAAAAATTCGAAGTGACAAATTCTCATCATCCCGAAGGGATCTGTGATAGGTGGAATCCACAAGTTGTCAAGATCGCCTCAACAAACTTCGTTACAGGGAACCTGAAGTTCCCTGTGGTGAAATGATCAGCATATACGGCCATTTTCTTGGCCGGTGGATTAGTAGCAATAGAACCGGCCACCGGATATTCAAGCTCTCATTCCGGCGCCAGACCATAAACGTTGACAATGTCGTCATAATACTTCTTCTTAAAATTGAAAACAACTTCGTCAATAGAAGGAGCACTCTTCTTGTTTCCCGCCATCAGAATAGATCAAGATGTACACACGTTCTTCGAAAGATTAGATATGAGGATTCAATAATAAGCCGAAGGATCTCAGATCTAGAGTTAGAGAGGAAAAGTTGAAGAATTAGAAGGAGATAAGAGTGAAAGGAAGTTGGAAACCCCCTATTTATACACATCGATATTAATGCGACAGATAAGACACCTGTGGAGATGGAAAACACGGTCCAATTAGAGGGTGACACGTTAGGCGGGAAAGACGAAAAAGCAAAATAGACTACAGAAAAGACGTCAAACATGTCTTATCAATTGTCTTGCGACAGTTCTCTTCCCGCACGTCATCACTTTCCTTCCACTTGCAAATTCAAATATCTCAACAAAAAATATCTCAAAATATCACATGTATACAATAATGCAAGATTCACAAAATGACAAAACAAATTCCTTTTCATTCGTATCAAAGATAATTACAAACTATGAAAAGAAATTACAAGCATAGTCCTATTCTATGGATCTCGGGCGGACGCATCTTCCGGAGGTGTAGGCGGAGTTTACTCCGTCCCTTCCCCCAAGTAGTCCTTTAATTGATCCACACAGTCACTCGCCGCCGCAAACTCAGGGAGCATGTCTTGCAAAGGAAATGACAAATTTTCATATTCCTTAATACGCATGTCATATTCCTGAGCGACATCAAGTCCGTGCAGCGGATGTTCTTCTAAGGAATGACCGGCTTGAGCATATGCCATTCCTTCATTGAAGCCTATCACGCGGCCGGAATTGGAGGTGGCGATGAGCAGAAAAGCAAGGCTATCTGTCAGCTCTGTCCCTTCCTTAATATGTCTAATCACCTGCTACGGAAAAAGAGATTCGTTAGCGATTGGCAAAACAAAAATATCGGTAGTAAGGAAAAAAGGGGAGAAACGTACCGCGATAAGACCCTAGCCCAACAACCATCGTCGTTCCATCTCTGCTAGTTCCGCCCATTCTTGGAGCTCTTGGAATCCGTCAGCTATTTTTTGTTTGTCATTCAAATATTCAGCTTCACGGGCTTCCGCTTCTCCACGCGCTTGCAGAAGCGAATCATAGACGGCTTGCATATCAGTAGCTCTTTTTTCATTGAGCTCCGCCCGCTCCTTCTGCGCTTTTGAGTGGGCTTCAAGGTCTTGGATAATAGCACCATGGCGGGTCACTTGGGCTTCCAGGGCCGAGTTGGCGTCAAGCTCTTTGGCCAAATCCTCCTTCCTTCTTTGAGTTTCATCTAGAGCAGCTTGAAGGATGACATTTTGCTTGATACAAGACTCCTTCCACTGACGTGATGCAACGGCATGTCTATCTACCTCCGCATTCAAAGAAATTTCGGCATCGGACAATTTCCACTTAGAAGTATTGGCTGCTAAGCGTTGCTCATGGGCTTCCTGCTTAGCCCTGTCAGTATCTCGAGTCATTTCACCCCATCGTTCCCCCCAGTAGTGTCAGGTCCCCGATTTCAGCTGAATCTTACTCAAATCATGTCATAACTCACACAAATAAATGTGTCGACAAGGGAGTTAATGAAGGGTTGCTATAGTTAGAAAGATTACTGTTTATTAAAGGCGGAATCAATATTAAACAGGGTAGTTGCTATCAATAATCAAAGGTAACTAACACACACAAGATTCACTCAAAAGATTTCCATTCATACAAAGTTAATCATACAAGAGGATAATCGATTTAGGGTTTCTTGATGGGAAAGTTTGTCCGTACTATTCTAAGACAGCCGTCACACTCAAATATTCCTTTTGAATTTAATGAGTCTATATCCCTTTTGCCGTCTCAGGAGGCGTGCCCTAAATTATTCCTTTTATAGGCCTGACACCTCCTTAACAGCTGTCATTCCTTCTAGAAACCTTAAATGCTAAAACATATTCAAATTACATATTCAGAAATAATCCTAAGTGTAAACAAGTCTTCCGGGTAGGCTTTGCATCAATTCTATTTTTCCGAGTAGGCTGTGTGCTCTGCCATCCTTCAGAACTTGGTAACATAGAAGTGTGCCTGGGATTAGTTTCCGGGTAGACTTTACTTGAAGAGTATTTTATCAAGTAAAATACTCACCGGGTAGACTTCAATTTTCCTGACTTTGCTAGACTTTGCCCGACAAACCCTTACGAGCAACCTTGTTCTTCAATGGTCCCTTCAACCCTTTTCTAGAGGTTAGCTTATTAGCAAAGTGTGCGTGGCAGCACTGTTCCTTGCTTGAGTTGAACCTTGCCCGAAGTTACTTAGAGATATTCCATTAAAACATCAAGCCTACTTGGACCACTGTATTATTAAAGAATACCTTGCCCGGTCTTCCAATCACTTGGCTTCATGAGCTTGGTTAGCCAAAAGCTTACTCGGGAGTGAGCTTTACTTGGCTATGAAGAACAGACTTGCTTGATAAAGTGATCCTTGCCCGGACTTGCATAAACTAGTGAACCTTGTCCGGTAATACACTAATTTGCAAACCCTGCCCGGATATCCACTAAAGAAGACTTCAAGAAGATAACCTTGCCCGATAGACAAAATATCGTACCCAGCAAGTAAAACCTTGCTCGGAAGTCTAAGGTGTAACCGGTTCCATACTTAGTCATTTCTGAGGAGGTTGAGAAGATTCCAATCTTCAATCTGATCAGTTTTGGGTCAAATCTTGACTCAACAATCTCCCCCTAGATTGGAACACCTTAGCTGTCCCAAAACATATCTATTGTTACTTACACTTAGTCAAAATACACATCAAATTAAAGTCAAATTACATATTCAGATAACATATACAATTACATATTCAAAAGCTGTCCGAAGACATTACAAAATAAAGACCTAAGCCAAAAATTTCTTCATTTTAGCCAGAGGTGCTTGTTTAGGCATGGAAAGTTCAACTTTTCTTGCTCTCTCAAGAATCTTAACAGTTTTGATTGCTTAGCACTTGTAGGCCTTTGCCTCTCTTTATAATCAGAAAGATGCAGTGCTGCAATCACAGTCATTTGCCATAGATTGAATTTTCTGAAGTCATTTGTAGAGAAGATCTTCACAATCTCTCCATTTTCCATCATGATATTCAGATGTTCAGTCCTGGAGTCATAAAATACCCCATTTGGCATAACATTGTAGTTGACTGAAGGATTTTTGGCTTTTACTTCAGCCTTGATGAAAGGTTTATCCATCTTCAATTGTATATGCTTTGTTTTCTCTTGAGAAATTACTGACATTTTCCTTTTCTTTGTTAAGTTCTGTTTCGAAACAAAGGATGTTGTCATGTTGAATATCAGTTTTTATTTGGATTTCCCTTTCATTGTCATTTTAGAAAGATCCATCATCTTTCTGGATAATCCCTTGTTCTTTCTCTCTTGAGACTGAGCATCTCCTTTCTTCTTGCTCAACTATTGTCCTTTCATTTTCTTGAAGTTGCTTAAAATCTCTTTTCTTTTCATGACTTTTACAGAGTCAAAGGGAATTACATTTTTTACCAAAAATTTTGGTTTACCACCATACATACTCAATATTTTCTGGACATTCATTTCTTGTTCCAAATCATCTTTCAATTTCAAACCTTTCAATTAATTTTCTTGAGCAATCTTTTCTTCACTCAAAGCTTTTGAAATTATGTCAATGACAGTATCTAGTTTCTCCTTTAGCTCTGTCTCTGGTTCTTCTTGCTTAATCAACTTGAGGAGAGATACCGACACTTCATTTGGAATTTCTTTATCATTTAAGCACTTATCAATTACTTCTTGTGGGACTTCCTTCAGATTTTCATTTTTTACTTCATCCCTTTCCTTTTTCTCATCTTCAAACAGTTTCAACAAGCTTACTTGTTCTTCAAAATCTTTATCAGTCAGTGTTTGGCTTAGAAATTGTCTGTCTTGAATTTCTGTCATTCTTTGCACATTGACCCTTTTGGCTTCTACTTCAGATTCATCAATTTCTAAGATTGTTGACTTTTCTTTTGGTGAATTAACAATCTGATATTCATCACCTTCTATTTCAATTTCCTTCCTTTTTAGTTTCTTTCTTTCTTCAAGATGTTTCCTTTCATCTTCTGGAACTTTGTCAGTTTCAGCATCTGAACTATCTTCTTCATAGATTGAGAGTAGCTTCAATGAATTCTCCCCCTGTTTTGGGGCAGCTGAGGTCTTCTCAACCTCATTCATTAGGGTTTGAACTCTTTGTAACGCCCTCTTTAGTTCTTCAAAAAGATGATGCTTGTAGGAAATGATATTGCCTAGAGTTGGATCCATTTCTGATTTTTTGTTAACAGATGAGCATACAATTGACAGTTAGATTTGAAACAATGTATATATTTATGAGAACAATAAAGATTAAGGGATAAAGAATGTTTCAATTCAAACCGTTGTCTTGAATGATATTGAAACCTACACACAAAGCAAATGAGTAATAGGAAGTTTCGAAACTGAAATATATAAAGACAATCTCTTTAATGGAAGTTATGACAAACTTTAAGTACATATCTGCAATTTTAAAAAAAATGTGGATAAAGTTCTGTAAAGTTTGCTTTTATTTTGTATGTCAGATAAAGAGAGAATCTTGAAAAGTGTTTTGTCTTTTAGCTCATAAATTCCTTATCTATTTAAGAAATGGTTGCTTTAGAGTGTGTCCAGAAATGGTAAAGTAGTTAAAGATAAAGCAATAAATAAATTTGAGTAAAGTCTAGGAGACAATTTGGATTCCCATAGAAATTTCTCAAATATAAAATAACTTAATCTAGCATAAGCCCTATCAGAATCAGAGACATATTCAGTCAAGCATATTTTGATGCATAGTGTGCCCGAGCAACATTCCTAATGTATAGTGTGCCCGAACAGCCTTCTTCACAAAGTATACCCGAATAACTTTTCATTGAGTATAAAGTGTGCCTGGGAAGATATCAAGCACACAGTGTACTCGGAAAGTCAAATGTTGAAATTACCAAGTATATTGAGGGAACAATAGTGTACCCGAAATATAAAGTGTGCCCGGAAGACAAAGTCTGCCCGAAAACACTTGTAATTTCAAAGCAATCATAATCACAAATAATACATAGCATGCTCGGAAATAGATTAAACATAAAACACCTAAGTGTGCTACAGTCTAAAATTTCAAAGCTTACTAGGATAATCATATTCAAACATCAGGTATGCCTATAACTAAATTAAACAGTTTAGTCTACCTCAGAAACTTCAAATCATCAAATCATACCCGAAAATGACGAACTTAGATAAAAACATCTAAGTGTGCCCGGAAAGGTTAATAATAATAAAACCTTACCCAAAAAATATATTCAAGCATAAACAGTCAGGCTTGCCCGGAAAGTGACTAATTTTAGTAAACTCTACCCGAAAAGTATTAAATACTTAAAAGCATGCCCGAAAATAGTAAACTTAGATAAAAGTATCTAAGTGTACTCGGAAAGGTTATAAAACATTAAACCTTACCCGAAAATACATATTCAACCATATTCAGCTATTTTGTGCCCGGGAAGGTTAGAAACATCAAACCTTGCCCGAACTTACATATTCAACCTATTTTAGGCAAAATGCAACACTTTTTGACTTAAACCACTTGTCAAAGACATTTATCAGTTATGTATCCTTACAGATCACAGTTTAAAAGCAAATGGTGCATTTAGAGATCAAATTTCAGTTATGTTTCTCTTCAAAACAATTTCTTTTGTAAACTGAAAAGATCTCAAGAATGGGATCATATTGACTAAGTAGCTTTTTCAATACTTCATCCTCAGTATTATTATGACTACAAAGACAGGTCAACAACATGTTTAGACTTATATGATTTTCATTTCTTTGGTGATATGATTAAGTTTCAATTAAGTTGCAGAAAATTTAATGGATAACACATGTTGTGTTCTGATGCTCCTTATCTATCCTCAAGGCTTATTTGACTTTCTCCAGATCACCCCAATTTGACTTTGACCCCTTAGTTTTGGTTAAAAACTTTTAATAACAGAACATATTTTTGAAAATTTATAAGATATTTCTTTTCAAATCTACAAACATATTTGAGGTTGAACGTTGGACTTACATGCCACGTTAGTCGGACTTACAGGCCTTTCATTCAGGATGTTTAAAGGACTTATATTATTGCCTCCACCCTTTTAGTTCTGTAATTAACCCTCATGTTTGCATTTTTCTTTTTCAATAAAAATTTGTGAACATGTATCAACTTTTGGCTGCCTAAATATTTGAAATTATGTAGTTCACAGCTATTCTTTGTCATTCTATTAAAAGATGTTTCATTTTGGTAACCAAAGACCAACAAGCTTGTGTATGACTGGATAATCGCTTTTCTGCCTATCATTTGAAAAGATTTATCTAGGAACATGCATAGACAACAATGTAACTCCACATAAATCTTAGCATTTTCTTTATGTTTATATCATCTTAGATTTTACATATCATGAGAAAGCAACCATACATGTTAATGACTGTACTAAGAGTCCTTTTAGGCTAATAAATCCATATGATTGGCTAAGTAGTCAATGCACTATCATTTCCCATTTGAACAGTTTTAAATTCAGACACCTCAATATCTTCTGTTTGACTGGTAAATGGCTGTTCTGTTTGACCACAAGTGGTTAGCAGGACCAACCATATATGTGAGTATATGTCCTTTCAAATCATAATTATTGACATAGTTCTAAGTGAATGAATAGAAAACAAGTTACAGATGCCCCAAATGCCTTCAGTTTTCCAGGTTAATGGCTATCCTATCTTTCTGAAACCAGATGACAGGACCAACATATACAAGTATATGCCTTTCTAACTTGAGCAAATGACATAATTTTCAGCAAAAGTAACTCTTGAGACTTTTCATTGAAAATCCTTTTAAGCTTCTTTAAAGCTTGAATTGAATAGTACTATCATATCTAAACACCATAAACAACTTGCTAATGTTTTGATCAAAATGTTGGTATTATGCAAAATTCATTTGAAAATTCATTTGAAAACTTTAATTTTGACATAAAGACATATTTTGACACAAACAGTTGTAACATATTCAAATATTAATTATTCTTAACATTATGAAAACAAGCATACATTTTTAACATTCATAGTCTATCCTATCCTAATAACATCAAGATGATCAGATAACACACGTATTCAAGAAATCATAATCAAGTGATTACTCATGACATCAGATAAGCATTTAATCAGTTTAATCAATCCAAACTACTTATCATAATATCAAAACAGTTAACTGATAGTCAAACATTAGCATCAATGACACATAAATTGTACAGATAATCAGTTAATCACAAAACAGTTATCATCAAGCAAGTAACATATTCATTCAACATTCAATGTATGTGTCCTCAATCAAGATTAGTCAATTAACACATAGAGACACACACTAAGAACACATCCTCAATCAAACCTCATCTGAGTTGATCATTCCCAGGGCTTTCAAAAGAAAGTTGAATCTGGTTCTGTCAAGTGGCGTGGTGAATAGGTCAGCCAAATTGTCACTTGTATCAACTCTTTGCATTTCAATCAAACCTTTTTCATTACAATCTCTTATGAAGTGATGTCTAATTTCAATATGCTTAGTCTTTGAATGTTGGACTGGATTTTTAACAGTAAAGTATGCAGCAGTATTATCAATGAAAATAGGAGTGTTCAGAAAATTCAAACCATAATCCATCATTTGGTTCTGAATCCAGAGAACTTGGGCACAACAAGCAGATGCAGCAACATATTCAGCTTTTGCAGTTGACATTGAGACAGTTGTCTGCTTCTTGCATTGCCATGACACCAGCCTATCTCCCAAAAATTAACATCCTCTTGAGGTTGACTTCCTGCTCATGTTACAGCCATCATAGTCACTGTCTGTGTAAGCAATCAGATCAAAAGATTGGTTCTTTGGATACCAAATCTCTAAGTCTGGTCTTCCCTTCAAATATCTGAATATTCTTTTCAGCATTCATGTGGGAGACTTTTGGACTTGCTTGGAATCTTGCACAGACACACACAGCATGTCACACCCCGACTAGGGGGCTGGACGTGACGATTGAATACCAACCAAAACACAGCGGAAATAAGGTAACAAATTTATATTAAGGCACTAGGTCAAAGTTACAATCAAATGTCTAATACAACTACAAAACTAAAAATTCAACTACCATCTAATTAGGTGAAAATTTTCTACTATCCATCGTGGCTTCTTCGGGTTACGCTCTACGGTTCGACATTAGTCTTCTAAAAGTATTTTCTATCTCCAAACGAGCTCTTGTCTAAGGCTCTAAATCTCCATATCCAAATAAAGAGTACCTGAACACATGCTTAAAATAATTGGGTCAAATAAAAAGTTGGTGAGTTCATGAGTTTAAGTTATGAAAACATTTAAATAAAAATGATCTAAATAGTATGGTGCATATTAAGCAAGTTCACAATCAAACCTGTGTCCACGACCCGTGAACATCTAAAATAAATACCCCTTACCCATACCCCTTATTTTTATGGGTCAAATTACACTTATGTCTGCCCAACATAAGTTACAAATGGCGCGGATATATGTCACAAGATATACATTTTATAATTCAGCGGGTGGTCGTCCCATTATGTAGGCACACTAGGTGCGGGGGTCTCCCAGATAGTACTACCATATATCCCGTGGCTCCTTTCAGAGTTAATGATTGTGCTAAAAAGTCGGTGATTATTTATGGCAGCTAAAATAGGTCTTGATTAATAATATACCAATAAGTTTAAAAACATATAGAAGCATGTATCGACCCAAAAGTTTAAGAAAAGGGTAGTGCATGAACTCACCTGGGTCTATACGTGAAGACACAAATAACATATAAATCTTGTATGCTATGCCGAAGGCAGCTCCAAATAATAGACATCCCTAAATCCATATAAACCGTCACTAAAAAGTAATAATCGTGATAACAAATGTGCTCGTGACCTAAGTCGGTTAAGGTTATGTATACTTTTGTTATTTGAGGTTTTTGTTGCATATTGTGACATTAAGCGTGGCAAAGTTTCCTTAATTAGAACATTGTAATATTAGGTGTTTTAGGCTAAGATTATAATACTACACGATATTATTAGTCATGTAAAAAGACTATTAAAAAATTAATAACAATGTTGTCACAGGGAGTTAAAGTTTCCGAAATTACAAAGGTTTGGGTTTTCTACTTAACAGGGCTAGTTTAGTTATTCTGAGTATGGTTTAGAATTTAATTATAGTTGTAGTATAGGTCTCTTAATATTAGCTGGTTTAAGTTAAAATAACAATAGGACTTTACTTATTAGTTTCAATTACCACTTTTGATATAAGCAAAACATGTGTTTGTAAGCTTTTACATGTATACACTTATCAATACTTATTTTTAGGTATATATATATACATATATATTTAGAATATTGTGTTTTCGGGTAAAGATTAGTCCGTGGAATATAACTTTAAGATATTAGCAAAACTAGCTCCTAGTTATGAGGTTATGTAAAATGTTAAAAAAAAAGTAAGTGTTTGACTCTTAGCCTTAAAATAATTAGTAATTATAATATAAAATCGTATCATGTTATACAAAGTAAAAAAAAATACATATTTTGTGTTCAAATATTATATAAAAGTTATGTGGTTCAAAAATATACATTTCCATTGTCGGTTTGGTAGATACCGTGTTTTCAAAGCGTAATTGCGTAGTTGGCCAATAGGTTGTTATTTTATAACTTTCTAAAATGTTTTATAAATTCTTAAATATAATTTGCTGGAAAAATAAAATGTTTTCGTAAAAAGTACTTAGAAATACCTTTTAATAGTAAACCGTTAATTATGCGGTTTTAAAATCATCGGTTTGGAAAATATTTATTTCAAATCTATGAGACATATTGTATGGTAGTTTTATACTACACTCCACGAAGATTATATATTTTGGATAAAAGATAATCAAAGATATATTTTTCATCGGTTAACTGTTAGCTATTGGTTTAAACTGCATCGTTAGGTTAAATATGGTTTTTCCCAGTTATTCCTTTATACATCGTTTTTATAAGACCAAGTAAAAGATGGAGAACATAAATCTAGGGTGTCGGGTTTGGGTTTGCTTATTTTCCCATTTACGTGTTTTAAGCGGTATTTAATTTTAAACATTCATACTTAATGACTTATACTTACCAAAATGACTTGACACTTTATTGTTATGATATAATATCTAAATAATCACTTTTAAATCAGCTAGCTTAAACTCGGGTTTCGGTTCTGGGTTGTAACACACTTTTGTTTGGTTTTACTCTGTAGTAGTTTTAGAACTTGATGGTTTATCTTAAATATATCTTTATAATAACTTTACATACCGCAATATACGGTTTTTATGAATCTTCTTAGATTTTATATCTTGTTTGTAGATCTCTCTCAACGCCTTATTTTAACATAGATCTCTCTCAACGCCTTATTTTAACAGTTTATGTGTGCAGTTACGTGCGTGTGTGGTTATAAAACTTTTTATCTTTCTTGGATTATTTATATATGTTGTATTTTGAGTAAAAAGAATGTTATATTTAGGGTATATAACAAGAAGATAAATAAAATGACTGTGTGTGTGCAGCACTTCTTTGTATTATCAGAAAACTAAACTTATGAACGATTTAGGATCGGAACCGGTACCTGCTTTCAGGGCTGATTCAAGAGTTCTAAGAGACTTAAAAGAGGCCCAAAGCTACTGTAGAAAACATGATCATGATAGGGTAAAGAGTTTAGAATAAATCCATGTGAAAGACAGATGCTAAGCAAGAAAACAATGATCTTAACAACGCTTTTGGGCTTACCTTGATGGGAGTCGGATTAGGGGTTATTGCGTGGATTCTTGGGGCTATATTTAGGAACTCAATAGATTCAAATTCATGCTGGAAAATAAGAGGGAATGGTTAAAACTTATGTCAAACGAACAAGCATGAACTTGTAAACATAAATGAGCTTTGGTGTTATGAATACCGTGTGATGATGGAATGGTGTTGAAGGGTTTGTTTCGGGCTGTTGTAAACTGGGAATTCTGTGAAACAGGTTAGGAACTATTAAAACATAGAATAACTAATGTAGATATATCAAATTAACAAGATTAAATATGGGTGTAGGTGATAACCAATCAAAGATGGCTACAGATATCCTTCTTGGCCGAGCACACTCTTGGATTGGAAGAGTTATGGTATAATTGAAATCGAAGCTACCAGGCATGAAACTTCCGGGGACCGATCAAAGGGTTTTTGGTAGTTGATTTTTGTGGCTTCAATGGTTTTAATAAGAAAGAATCAGGTGAGTTTTGAGAGAGAATGATTGAGATGAGGAGGATGGAATGATCAGATGCTTCTTATAGAACTTGTAGAAGGTCTTTGTATGGATTATGGTTGGCCAAAACTTCTGCACATCCTGATTTCACTTTGGAATTGTAAAGATATGGAAAGATTTTGGAGAGCACCGCAGAGGTTGATCTTGGAAAAATAATATAGAAGGATTTACATGTAAACAGATTTTGGTTAAATCTTTAGAAGATTTGGAGAGATTTTGTAGGAAAAATAAAACAAAATATAAGGATCTCATAGATGTTTACGATTTTGTAAAAAAAAAGTTGAATACAAAGGCTTTGCAAAATTAACATAGACTACATTTAAATAAATTAACAGGTGTGGATATACACATTCATACATGTCGATGATTAGGTGAAGTATTAATTTCAAATTTTATTCTAGCAAATCTCCAGGAGTTGTTGTCTAATTAATTAGAAGTTTAAGTGTTGTACGTTTATAATATATAGTACATTGAATTTTAAGTATTTGTATTGAATGTCTTCCATGCTCTAGTTTTGGATTGGATCGTTTGCAATACTTGATATATCCTAGATCGTGTTTTATATCTCTATAGTGTTGTTTATATATATGTCCATAGTACCTCACATTAAATTTGAATCATAAAAAAATTACCCTAAAATTGCGGTTGTTAATTGTTAAAGAAATTTCGTCCTCGAAATTTACTCTAGGTTACCTTTAGAAAGATAAGTTCAAAAATCTTGAAGATTAGTGATAAAACTTAGCTTACAAGGAAATCATAAGTTATCAAACTAATATATCGGTATAAAATAACTAGTAGGACTTTGAGATATAATCAAATGTGGTGCCAAGAAGTAACTCAGTTTCCATGGAATTGATATTTGAGAAATAATTAACAAGAACTGCAAGTTTAGTCACAACAATGATAGGTACGTCATTGTCGTTGATTAGATATATGCCTTCGTATAAATAGGATTGATGTGCTGAAAGGAATTTTATATTTTGAATTGGGAAAATGATAAGAATTTATGAATCTAAGTAGTACTCCTATATAGGGGAGGGAAAATGTTAACCCATAGGCTAGGGCAAATAAGAATAATTTCACACAAAATAAGGATGTTGGGGTTATAGGATACCGGTATATCATAAGGCAAAATAACAGAGTTAGAGCATACACATGATAATGGAAAGACCGGTCAGAACGTTCAAATCTCCAGGGTGGTAATAGGACGACTGCGCGTGTCACTCACAACATTACATGCGTTGTCGTTCAAGTTATATATAATAAGGAAGAGAATTTCCAGAGTTGATTTATTTATTATTATTATTATTATTATTATTATTGGGGGGTGGGGGGTGGGGGGTGTTTGAGATGGGTTTGCTATATTGATTAAGGGCTTTATGGAGTTCTTTTTAGTGTATGCATAAATCATGAAGAGACAGTTGATTTTGAAATGGTTGTAGAATATGGTTTTTTTTTTTTTGGTCCTGCATGGGAAAGTGATAAGTACAAGTTTATAGTAATCAGATTAAGTTTAAGTTGGGAAGTCAAAATGATACTACTAACGGGGTAGTATCACAATTTACGATTTGGTGACCCTCTGGTGAAGTCTATGAGGTATAGAGAGAGAGACCCAAGGGTTCTAAATCCATTGATAACAGCCACTGTTACTATCTTTAATATTGGAGCTTTAGGCAAAGGATTTCATATAGAAGGGAGGGTTTTGAGTTTTTGTAAGGAAGTATTTCTTAAACTAAGTCTTATGTAAATTACCATAGATTCGATGTCGAGACGGGAATCGATATGTACATTGCGAGGGGTAAGAGGTTGTATCTTAGTATTACTCATGAGACTTCAATCTTTAATTCAAGAGATTACGGAAAAGAGATGCTATTACAATTGCCAATACTTTTGACTGTAGGGAGTCTAATAACAAGGGATTTGTTTAAAACCTATGGTCTATGTTTGTTTCGAATAGTTGGGATCATTGATGAGCTAGTGATAGAAATAGCCTCGCCTCGCATCATTCTTCGTAGTTAGCTGGTAGTCGAGGGTAACTCGACATGAATCCATCAGGAAGGAACATTATAAAGTTTTCACAACAGCAAAAAAAAACATGGAATCAGAGTATTAGAACATGGTTTAGCAGGATTTGATGTATGATTTCATGGTTTACCTAGAAGGGCTTGAGAACCTTCTTGTGAAATGATTAAGGCTGAAGAGGGGCGTTCTTATCTAAAAAGAAAATGCTAGAAATGGATGCATGAACATTGATTTCACTTTTTTTTTCTTAAAAAAATAATTATATAATAACAAAATCATAATACTATTAATAATATCAGCAATGGAAAAGATACTTTTATTAATGAGGCCGATTATAGCAGTCACGTCTTTTATATAGAGAACATTAATGGTTATTTTATAAAAAATTGTCGCTATAACATGGTTTAAAACCATGTCGATTCGAAAATAGAATTAATCTCAATAGTAGGGTTTATATATATATATAAAGTTATTTTTTATACATAATAGTCTTGATTTCTATATTGAAAATGTTTAAATATTAAAACAATTAATATGTTATATATACGTATATAAACAAATTGAAAAAAGAGAAATAATAAATGTCATTGTCAGGTTTTTAATAAATCTAGAAATGATGGGTAGGGTGAATTACCCTAATACCCTTCACGTATATTATATACATTTTTAAGTTTAACTCTTTTAATTTTTTAATTAGTTTAAACTACAACCACAAACTATTAGAAAATTAATTAAATGCGTAGTTGATATTGATTCTTAAAGTTCTTTCGACTCAACTAGTTCTCAAATTTTATTCTAGCAAATCTCCAAGAGTTGCTGTCTAATTAATTAGAAGTTTAAGTGTTGTACGTTTATAATATATAGTACATTGAATTTTAAGTATTTATATTGAATGTCTTCCATGCTCTAGTTTTGGATTGGATCGTTTGCAATACTTGATATATCCTAGATCGTGTTTTATATCTCTATAGTGTTGTTTATATATAAGTCCATAGTACCTCACATTAAATTTGAATCATAAAAAAGATTACCCTAAAATTGCGGTTGTTACACAGCATACATGATGTCAGGTCTTGTAGCAGTTAGATACATTAGGGATCCAATTTTGGCTCTATATTCATGTTCATCCACAGGCTCCCCCTTTTCATCAGCAATTATCTTTTCTTTGGTGTCCATTGGAGTTGAAGCTGTTTTGTATTCATGACATTTGAACTTGTTCAAAATGTCCTGCACATATTTAGTTTGGTGAATGAAGATTCCATCAGTTTTTTGTTGAACTTGCAGTCCCAGAAAGAAGTTCATTTCTCCCATAGAGCTCATGCTGCTGTACTTGGACTTCATCACCTCTTCAAACTCCATGCACATTTGTTCATTGGTTGAACCAAAGATGATATCATCCACATAGACTTTTAATAGTAGCAAATCTGAACCCTTTCTTTTGTAGAAGAGGGTCTTGTCAATGGCTCCCATTTGAAAACCATTTTCAAGAAGATGATTTGACAGCTCATCATACCATGCTCTAGGAGCCTGATGCAATCCATAAAGGGCTTTGTTTAGCTTATACACCCTGTTTGGATACATTGGATCCTCAAAACCTGGAGGTTGAGCAACATACACCTCTTCATCAATCTTTCCATTTAGGAATGTAGATTTAACATCAAGCTGGAACACCCTAATGTTCTTTGAGGCAGCATATGCAAGGAAAATCCTGATAGCCTCAAGTCTTGCAACTGGTGCAAAGACTTCCTCAAAGTCTATTCCTTCTTCTTGAAGACATCCCAGTGCCACAATTCTAGCCTTATTCTTAATCACCAAACCCTTTTCATCCCTTTTGTTTATGAAAACCCATTTTGTGCCAATTGCTGATCTGTTTATTGGCCTATAAACCAGATCCCAAACATGGAGATCTCTGAACTGTGCCAGTTCCTCCTGCATTGCTTCCACCAACTGTTATCCTTTAGAGCTTGAACAATGTTCTTTGGTTCTATTTGGGATAGAAAGCAGGAGTATAAACAGATGTTTGCAATTTCGGAGTGGCTTCTTGTAACTCTTTCATTTATATCTCCAATGATGTTTTCAGAGGGATGATTCTTTTCTACATAGGGAGTTTGAACTATCATAACAACAGACACAGTTGTGTCAAGATTTGATTCATTGATTTCTGGTTCTTCAATGATCAAATCTGTTTCAGCATCATGAAACTCTAGTGCTTCTTCAATGTTCTGACTTGAGGTAGATGCACCATTGTTTCCAGTATTCAAGCTTTCAAACAAATGTTGAAATCTGGCAGTAGTCACATCTTCTTCATTTGAATGGTTGTTTGGGTTCTCCTCAGTCTGAGCTTGATCATTCTCTACTTCTTGATTGTCTTGATTGAGATCTACATGATCTTGTTCTTGGTCAACTATGTCATTTGAGATACCCTTGATAAATGTATAGTCCTTTTCTTTGCTAGCAATCTTCTTCCATAACCCTTCTAAGTCCAATGTTTTCTTCTTTTTCTCTTCAAAAACACTGGTCTTGTAGAATGAGTCATCAAAGTCTTCAGGATAAATCTTAAAAGACCTTATCAACTTTTCATGATCAAGCAGCCATGCTGCACCATCAACTGTATTGAACTGATTCTCATTAAAGATGATGTCAGCTGATTCAATAACACTCAAATGGTCTTTCACATATACTCTGTAGGCTTTTGAGTGTGTAGAATATCCAACAAAGAAGCAATCCAGGGATTTAGTTTGAAACTTGTTCAAGTAATCCTTGGTGTTCAGAAGAAAACATTTGCATCCAAAGGGCTTGAAAAACTTGATATAAGGCTTTCTATTGTTGAAAATTTCATATGGTGTCTTATTATGCCTTTTGTTAACAAGTACCCTGTTCTGAACATAGCAGGCAGTATTGATGGCTTCAGCCCAAAATGTAACTGGTAGATTTGCATCTGCTATGATGGTTCTTGCAACTTCAATAAGTGTTCTGTTACTTCTTTCTGCAACACCATTTTGTTCTGGAGTTCTAGGAGCTGAAAATTGTTGAAATATTCCTTTTTGTGTACAAAAATCTTCCATTACTCCAATTTTGAACTCTGTGCCATTGTCACTTCTCATCATTTTAACTTTCTTATTCAGTTTGTTCTCAATCATAGTCACACAACCCTTAATCAACTCTACAGTCTCATCCTTTGTACTCAGGAAATAAACCCAAGTATATCTTGAATAATCATCAATGATCACAAGACAATATCTTTTCTTCCCTATACTCGGCATACTCACAGGACCAAAAAGATCCATGTGCAGTAGTTCAAGTACTTGATCAATTGAACTGATGAGCTTTGACTTATGAGTTGACTTGTGCTGTTTGCCATTTTGACATGAACTGCAATGTTCTTCCAGTTTGAAATATCTTGTAGGTAAGTCAATGACATGCTCACCTTTAACAAGTTTGTTCATATTCTTCAGATTCACATGACATAGTTTCCTGTGCCACAATTTTGACTCATTTTCAGTGGCTTAGGAAACGAAACATGTACCACCCCTTGAAACAACTTCCTTCATGTTGAGCTCATATAGGTTGCCACTTCTAGGTGCCATCATCATAATCATTTTAGGTGGGATTACAAATTCAGGTTTTAAGATGAAACAATGTGAGTCATCAAAACCTACTTTGTATCCCTTATCACACATTTGTGATATGCTTAGCAGATTGTATTGTAAACCTTCAACATGAAACACATTATCAAATGAAACCTTTCCATTTGTCAAAATTCCTTTACCAACAATCTTTCCTCCATTTTCATCACTTCCAAATGCCACAGGACCTTCAAACTTTTCTTCATAATTAACTAGTGACCTCCTGTCACAAGTCATGTGCCTAGAACATCCACTATCCATGTACCATATGTCATTCAGTGGAGTGGACTGTTCCTGAGATGATGATCCAACTTCTTTTTCAATCAAGGCCATGAAAGCCACATTTGCCCTCTTGATATCATCAGCAATGTCTTCTTCATGATTTCTCCAATCAAAATTTCCTTCATGTTGTGTAGTCACTGCCACATTTCCTTGATTTCTGGGTTGATTTTGGTTGGTTGGAACTGAATTTTTTGGAACAATTGAAGATTCTGATTGTTGTTCCTTTGAAAGCCTTGATTATGTGGCACAACTTGTTGATTATTGTTCATTGGAGGCTGTTGGAAGTTGTTGTTATAATTTTTGGAGTTGTTGAATTTGGGGTTATAATTGTTGGAGTTGAAGTTGTTCCTTGGCTGAGTCTGTTGAAACTGTTGTTGATGCTGCTGGTTTCTTGGTTGATTTTGAAATTGTTTCACTTGATAGTTCCTTGGCATGTTGCATTCTCTAGCAAAATGACCTAGTTGTTGGCAGTTGTAACAGATGGCCCTTGACTTGTCAAACCCAATCCTTTCATTTGGCCCTGATAAAATTGATCTACCAGTTCTGTTTAATAGCCTCTTGCTTCTGAGTGCCAACATGGCAGATTGCCATTTCAAATCCATGTCCTCCAAATCATCAGCATCTATCTGATCTAGATCATCTTGTACAATGCTTGTATGAACCATGTTCTTTGCAACAAAAGCATTATAGGACTCAGTGAACATTGAGAGCAAACCATGATAATCTGATCCATGACTTCCATTACCTCCAACAAAAGGTGCATGTCCACTAGCCATTGATGCTGAATCATTGTCTTCCAGGAGTTGGACATTGAACCTTGTTTGGTTTTGTAAGTTGCTTGAACTACCACCAACAAAGGCCTTAGGTGTATCAACACCATGCTCATTTGGTTCTTCAATGATGGGAATCTGTTGTTAGTTTTTGGTTGACAAGTTCCGCATAGGTGCAATGAGAGCATTGGTTACTTGAAAACATGGCTTCTCTTCTTTGATCATTTCATTTATCAATCATTTCTATTTCTATAACCTGAAGGAAGCATACCACATCATCCACCTTCAAATAATTGAAATTGGGCTTCTGAAGGATGAATTTGCAAGCAGTGTACCATTCCTTCGGCATTGAGTTGAGCAGCTTAGTATTCAGGTCAAAATCAGTCATGACATAATCAGTTGTCCTCAACTCATTCACAATAGCTAGAAATCGTTCTAGAATTGATTTCAATCTTTCTCCCTCCTTATACTTGAACCTTTCCAACTGTTGCTTCAATCTTTGCTTCTTTATGTTCTTCAGCTTAGTATTCCCTTCATACATCTCAAGAATGGCATCATACATTGCCTTGGCAGTTGTATGATGTGCCACCTTGGTTAAAATATCCCAAGACAGTCCTAGCTTAATCATAGCTAAGGCCCTGTCATCCATTTTTCTCAATCTTTCATGCACAACAACAGTTGCATTTGCATTTACATTTGCATCTTCATTGTTGTCCCGTGGTCCATTCTTGATTGAACTCCACATATCCACATCATTATAGCATACGGCTGCTTCAAAGAGTACTTTCCACTTGGTAAAGTTTTCCTGTCCATACAATCTTGGAATCTTGTTAGTATACACTTCTTGTTCCTCATATCCAGACATTTTGAAAGAATCAAAATCAGTTTCTTTATAAAAACAGAGTTTTCAAAATAATCAGATCTGAAAACAGGTTGTTCAGATCTGATGTGTCTGATATGATTAGAGCAAGATTTATAAATAAAGATTAAAGCTTTAATTGAAATAAGGAAGAGAAAACACAAATAGATTGTAGATCTGGAAGAAAAATGAAGAACAGAGCTGCTGACGTCACTTTTCAATAGAACAGTTGTCTGCTTACGTCATCTTTCTTCAAATCTTCAATCAGACTAAAATAGCAGCAACAAGCTCTGATACCACTTGTCAGGTCCCCGATTTCAGCTGGATCTTACTCAAATCATGTCATAACTCACACAAATAAATGTGTCGACAAAGGAGTTAATGACGGGTTGCTATATTTAGAAAGATTACTGTTTATTAAAGGCGGAATCAATAATAAACAGGGTAGTTGCTATCAATAATCAAAGGTAACTAACACACACAAGATTCACTCAAAACATTTCCATTCATACAAAGTTAATCATACAAAAGGATAATCGATTTAGGGTTTCTTGATGGGAAAGTTTGTCCGTACTATTATAAGACAGCCGTCACACTCAAATATTCCTTTTGAATTTAATGAGTCTATCTCCCTTTTGCCGTCTCAGGAGGCGTTCCCTAAATTATTCCTTTTATAGGCCTGACACCCCCTTAACAGCTGTCATTCCTTCTAGAAACTCTAAATGCTAAAGCATATTCAAATTACATATTCAGAAATAATCCTAAATGTAAAACAAGTCTTCCGGGTAGGCTTTGCATCAATTCTGTTTTTCTGAGTAGGCTGTGTGCTCTGCCATCCTTCAGAACTTGGTAACATAGAAGTGTGCCTGGGATTAGTTTCCGGGTAGACTTTACTTGAAGAGTATTTTACCAAGTAAAATACTCACCGGGTAGACTTCAATCTTCTTGACTTTGCCAGACAAACCCTTACGAGTAACCTTGTTCTTCAATGGTCCCTTCAACCCTTTGCTAGAGATTAGATTATAAGCAAAGTGTGCTTGGCAACACTGTTCCTTGCTTGAGTTGAACCTTGCCCGATGTTACTTAGAGATATTCCATTAAAACATCAAGCCTACTTGGACCACTGTATTATAAAAGAATACCTTGCCCGGTCTTCCAATCACTTGGCTTCATGAGCTTGTTTAGCCAAAAGCTTACTCGGGAGTGAGCTTTACTTGGCTATGAAGAACATACTTGCTTGATAAAGTGATCCTTGCCCGGACTTGCATAAACTAGTGAACCTTGCCCGGTAATACACTAATTTGCAAACCCTGCCCGGATATCCACTAAAGAAGACTTCAAGAAGATAACCTTGCCCGAAAGACAAAATATCGTACCCGGCAAGTAAAAGCTTGCTCGGAAGTCTAAGGTGTGACCGGTTCCATACTTAGTCATTTCTGAGGAGGTTGAGAAGATTCCAATCTTCAATCTGATCAGTTTTGAGTAAAATCTTGACTCAACACATAGAGCGTAATCCGCGCAAGATTTCTCGTCCACAAGCCATGGTATTGGCTAAGGACGAAGAATAGTCCATATAGAGATCATGGAGAGAATGACCACGCTGATAGATCCGCTCCGCGGGCGGGACACATTGACTGACAAACGTCGCACAAGTGTCCGGATCGGTGAAGCGGGACCCCTTCACGATATCTCAATTTGGGATAAACAAGTTATCATCTTCCCCCGGATTAGGTTCCCCATAATAATCAAAATTCGATGCATGGGGACGCACCGGGGTAGAAGAAGAAAAATGAGGTGGCGATTGATGAGGCGCGTCATGCGCCACTACTCTCTCAACGTCCGATGGCGGACGTTGAGAATGTGAACCTTCTCCCTCACCTGTCAGGAAAGGTGATGGAGATGTCAAAGTTCGTGGTGGAGTTTGATGCGAGGACTCATGGATCTTAGATGCTTCCTCGTCCACCTCTGGATCCTTCCCCTTGAAACTAGAAGCATCGTCAGTCCCGAATAAGTAGGCAAGAGGATATTCAGTTTCCAGCGGAGGAAGGGGAGCCTCTTTATCTTTCTCAGGCGGTGGAGATGGTAGTTTGTCGTCCTCCGCTGGTGGAGTTGGCTGTTTTCCGGATGATACACTCCCACCAGTAATGACAGTTAGATCCATATACAACAAAAAGCATACTTACGTATCAATGAAAACATGAAAGAATAAGATATAGTTAACACATCGACTTACTGGCCATCCCCTTCATGTGGTCGGTCAGCTAGGCTAACCCTTTGCTTCTTAGGACGTTGTGTCCGACGTTTCTTAGTGGACGGACCTTCTTCGGTATCCGCGTGACGCCCGAGTTACTTGACTGAGAGGATAGAAAACTCCTCTTACGCTCCAATTCTGCCAGCAGATGTGAGACAGATGAAATTTCAGAAGCATCAGAAACTTCTTCTTCTTGGGATGACGACTCGTTACTCGAAGAAAGAATGACGATCGCCCCATCGGAAGTAAGAGCTTTGAGCGGATGAGGGTTAAAGATATACGCACATGTTTGGAAGATAGCTTCCGAATCCATCGGTTCAGCACACACCTTAGTAGGGAAAAGAAACTAAATCCGTGTCCTCTCTAAGACAGGCGTTTCTTTCACGTCACGGATGCATTTTCCCGTTCAACCCCTATTCTCAAAGAGGGCATTCAGCATAGGCCCTTCACTTGAAAAATGCATAACAAGAAGTCAGTCTGAAGTTTTACATGAAATAAAAGGGAGAAAAGGGAAAAAAAAACTTACGTTCATTCACGCCAATAAAGACAGGCTCCAAATCTGGATATGGCCACAGGCGGCTCATACCCGCCCATACTAGGGCCTCCTCCGGCATGGCCCGCATTAGAGATGGTTCCGAAACCAAGACGCAGAACCATTCCTGGCCCTCGTGAGGAGCCGTAATGAACTCCGGGAGCGCTTCGTTGGCCGGACGACAGACCATAGCATCTGGAACGACGTCCTCTGAAATCCAGAAACATTTGTTGCGCCAGTCTTCAGTGCCCCCCTCGGGCACAGTGCCGATAACCCTTTCAGATATCGGATTGCATTTAAACCACCCACCGCGGTTGGTCATCCGATAGAACACGGGGAATCGGTCGATTCGAGGAAACATTCCTTTTGCCTTACACATGAATTCAAAGTGTCGGATTCGTATAAGCTCAATATGATGTAACTTGGATAGATGGATCCCATAATCGCTTAGTACCTTCATGTGAAACTTGGTTATCGAAAACCGAATATTCCCATAAGTAAAAAAGTCGGCGTATACTGCCATCTTTCTGGCAGGGGGCACGCTTGCAACAGACTCGGCGTTAGGGAATTCGGGTCCCAATTCCGGTGAGATACCGTAAGTATGAAGTAGCGTTTCATAATCAGAGATATCTCAGTTAATTTCTACAGTATTGATGCTTGGTACCAATGATCTTGTGTCACTAGCCATCGATCCAACAGTAAATGGAAAACAACAAGCAATTTTGAACAAAGTCTGCAGATTAATTGGAAGAAAAAGTAGAAGAAATATTGAAATCAGAGATGATAAAAACTTCGAAAGGAAGATAATCTCCACTATTTATACCCATCTCAATTAATGCGATGGGATACGAACAGTGGAGAGAGAAAGGCGTCAGGCACTTAGCAAACGCCACGTCACGCGTTAAATTCGAAAAAGTGAAAAAGGTGTACAGTCGGGTACAGTGACAGCAGGCATAAACGTCTCAACACCTGTTCATGCGTCAGCAAGTGGTCAACTTGTCCTTTTCATTGTTATCCACACCACCAACAGAAGACATTTCTACCAAATTCCAAAATTTAAAAACCCCTAAATTATACCTTAAGTCCAATATTCCACCCGCATAAAAACTTCATGCGGAAGAAACACTGTACTAGGGTACCAAAAAGACCCAAATACCCTTAAGTATCACCCGCGGGTCAGAGGGAAGCTCCTCATATGGCACTCGCGGGACATGTGGATCACCCGCATAACTTATCATGCGCGGAAGCATCCAGGCATCCTCAAAAGTCATCCGCAGGGTAACATACCCACCCGTTAAGATGACCAGAAGGCAATGCCACAGGACAACTGTAATTAACTAATTACCTTCTAGAAGATTAATCACGATTGTTACTTGAAGAGTACGTGACCCGTCAACCAATGAATAAGGACAGCTGGCCAGGTTGTTATAACTGGGCATATGGTTAGGGATTAACTCGTCCTATCATGGAGCGACACGTGTCCAGGTTGTTATATCCATGCACGTGGGACGTATAGCTCAACCTATCACGCAAGAACACGCATCCAGACGGTTACGAGAGATCTTCTAGAATGTGACAGCTGGCCCAATCATATTCCCACATCCTTCGGCTATAAATACTCTCACAATCCGCATGAGGTATTCATTCACTCCCCACTATCTACTTAAATTACTTAAGTACTTTCTCTCCATCAGAACGGTACTTATTCTCACACCGGAGGGTGGTCACAGGAAGACCCCCCGTCATGTCCTTCCCGTAACGAGCTCACGGTACTTGTTTTGCAGGTTTCTGTCACTGGACTTCCGGAGGTTGTGCTCATATCGTAGTTGGTTTTTGTCTTTATCCTACCCTGTGGACTCATTAGATCCAAGACCCGTTAAGGGGATTGGATTTTTGTTTCTTCATATATATATATATATATATATATATATATTTATGTGTGTGAGAGGTTGAGAGAGGAAAATTAGGAGGCCCACCAAAAATTGTTCAACCGCGCCGGCCGTTCAAAAGACCGGATCTTCGCCGCCTAGCCTTCAACGGCGCCCCACCGCGGTGTTCCACACCCTCGTCGCCCAAAAATCCCCCTCCTCAGCGCCCCATAGCATATGGTCTAAGGACATGTATGCCCAAAATCCTTTAATGAAAGTGGGTTTCAGTGTTATCTAAAGGTGGTACTTTGTAGGAAAACATAACATGGGTAAAGAATTACTGATTGATCTTGCCAACAAAAGTTTTGAGGGAAGACACAGAGAGATTATCACCAACATATTGTTGGAAAAGTTGGTGGCAGCTTACTGTTTACACATCAATGTCTTTGAAGGATGTTCGTCGATGGATGTTTTACCTAGGCCTTTCGGACGAGGAGTTGATTTATCAACACATTTTCAATTGGTTGTTTTTCCATCGCTGATATTTTTGTTTATTAAAACATGAATGAATATTTTTTTATTTCTTTAAATAAAACATTCTAAATATATTTTTTAAAAATGGGATATACAAAAAATGACTTACTATAATCGTAATCTTTTTAAAAATTTATAAATCTAACAATACAATTAAAGCAAAACTATGATCCACATGTCACTCAACTAGACTGTCCACATATGTAGCCCCGTCACCAAGTTTCCATTTACAAATTGTCCACCGATGCTGTCATGTCACCTCTTGATACAATCACCCTATATTTAAACCTTAACAATTTAAAATTTGTTACCCTTAACATATTTTTCTCTTTTTCTCAATTAGCCGGATCTGCTTTCACCCTCTCATATATTCTGGCTAATCTAGATCTAGATTTGTATTAATCGTTTTCCGGTAAGTTTATATTTTATAATAAACTTTCGATTGTTGATATATGTATTTCCGGCAACATTATATTTTCTTCCGGTTATTGTTTCCTTTAATCATTTTATCTTTATTTCCATTGTTAACTGATTTTATTAAAATCAGTTTAGGTTGTAAATCACAAACGGCGATTAAGCTGATATGTGGACGTATTTGCGTTTTTCCGGTTATGTGTAATACCTATAACAATTGTTGTTTTATATTTATTTGAAGTTTTATATTTTTCCTGTTTTTTTTTTGTTTTACATGTTGTTTTTCTAGGTTCTAAATAAAAATCAGTTTCATCCATAGACAGTATCATTATTTCGTTTTACCGGTAAGACATATTTAAATTATCCGGGTATAAATTATAATTATAATAATTATCTTCCAAAATATCAATGTTATAACAATACTTTATTATTTCAGGTTATTTACCCGATTGATTTACATAATATTTCAGTTTACCTTCTAAATCTAAATCTAAGATACCATGGTTATTATCATTATATTGTTATTTCCGGTAAGACGTTCAATTTTTCCGGTTATAAATTAAATATCAAATTTTCCATAATATCAACATTAATATTCTACTTTATAACTTCAGGTTAATGTCCTGACTGATACAAGCTAATTTTCATGGATTTAGCATTACTTTATAAGATGGATTTTTTTATATTGATGTATATTTCTTTTTCCAATATTCAATTATATTCATTATTTTTAGATAAAATAATATATTGATGTATATCGGAGATACCTTGATGTATATTTTTTTTCCGGCGTGCCCAAGTATACATAAATTACACATTTAAGTATCTTATTAATACAATTTATTGAGTGTGACTATCCTTATTTGTTTAAATAACGAATTAACAACTTAATTAATGATAGCTGCTGTGCGTGCGCATGGTTAAATATGAAAGAGATGGATTATTTCCTTTTGCACAAGATCGTGTTTTAAATTTATAAAAGTGATTTCTACAAAGACTAAACACACACAAAATAGGAAAGTGTACCTATCTATATGTAGAATAGTATTGGTAAGAACCAAGTATCGATCCGTGGACACAAATGTTTCTAATAATAAATCGTTGTTTTACTTTAATCGGAGGTTTTAATCATTTTGGGGTTAATTTTTAAAACTTCTTATAAAATATAAATACTTATATATATAATATATAGGTGACCAAGACAAGAGATTCTAAACGAGTTTTTCAATTATGCGAAGGTTACCATCTAAGATCAAGAATCCACTCCATTATAGAATTGTTAATTAATATTTAAACATGTGGTAAACTTTCCGTAGCAATATATGATAGATAGCTCCTTAAACCTTAAGTGAGCATCTTTGGCACTAAGGAGATAACATGCGCATTTTAAAGTTGTAGGTCCCCCCGGGGGCGTCGCCGATCGATACGAGATCCGCACGAGGTCTAGGAGTGCGGAATCCTCCTAGACTCGTTTTTGGTGTAGAAGACGAAGAACACGATTACACATACACAAACGCAGGAACAAACACACGAACGGGATAAAACACATCTGCAGATCTTTATAATATAATAATCAAACACGTTACATACCGTAACATAAACAGAAACACGTCAGACCCGAGGTGAGCTCTACCTCGGGTCGTCCCTCACGACACTTCCTCTCTTTTACTCTCTAGACAAATGAACTATAACATAATACTCTTATTTTCTGGATGTCTAACCCTAAACACGACACACATATATATATATAAACTTCATGGGCTTGGGCCTGTAGGCGAAGTTGTTACAACTTCGCCTTTGGCGAAGTTGATATAACTTCGCCTATGGCAGAAGTTGTGCTAACTTCGCCTATGGCGAAGTTGTTATAACTTCGCCTATGGCGAAGTTGTTCTAACTTCGCCTGTGGCGTTCCGCTGGTCAGAATTGCATAGTGACGGTCACAAAATGCACCAACAGACTTCCCTTTGACCGTTGCTCTCAATTCTAACAAACACGAAAGATCATCTGTTACAAAAACATGCACCAACAGACTCCCTCTTAACTGATGATCTTCTGTTTGCCCTTCAACCAGCCGTGTCTGAAACTGTCATGTAGCTTCACAAATCTACCAATCACCCAGCGTCTTCCATATCAGATCTCCCCTTCAGTGTAAGCTTCTCCGACTATAACGATTGAGGTCTTTGAAATGCATGCATCCTTGTGCCAATAGATCATCTCAACCAATCACGTGAGTCCATCTGACTTCACCAACACGTGAAGTTGGGCTTCCTCCACAACTTCACCAACTCGTCGGCATACGATAAGGTTTAATCTTCAACTACTCAACATCAAGTGATCAATTTCATCACAAAACCACCTTGACAGAATCTAACACATAACCATTAATTAATCCGAAGCATTTTCAATCACCAGGGATAACGATCAAGAACATAAACACTTTAGTTCCCGATTAAATCCAACTTGTTCTAGAATTTTCACTCTAATAAATAAGCATCACGTTTCAGGATCCAATTCTCGAACGCCTTGAAAATAACATAAATAATATGCTCTGACCGCAATCCAGTAATGACAAAAACCTTCAGTTCAATTTGACTTTCTTCAGTTGGTCAACCTCGAACAACAACAATTTCATTGCCCACAAACACCCAAATATGTGTCAATATCCAGTTTCAATCAATATCCCATTCACAAACTCAACTCCATATCCAGAGTTGACACGTATTTGTTCACACGTAAGACCCAGAGATAACAAGTTTCACTCATTGACGGAACAACATCTCCGGTCTCACAATAATCGTGTACACCTGGCCATACAGACGAAAACACCAAAATACTCTTTTTTTTTTTTTTTTTTTTTTTTTTTTAAAACTCGTTTACTTCGCCTAAAGTTAACATCGCTCCTCCTTAACTTCGCCTGTCCATAACTTATCCTGGCTGATAAGCGAACTTGTGAGGTAGGCGAAGTTGTGGATAACTTCGCTTAACCTTATATCTTCGCCTAAACCCTACGAACAGTGACGGCAACTTCGCCTGATGAACAATAACTTCGCCTGCGGCGCTGTTCGGCCAGAAACGTACAGAAACGTGCCAGAAACACCAAAACGCAGATCTCGAACCATAGCATAAGAGCCTAAGGCTCTGATACCACATGTAGGTCCCCCCGGGGGCGTCGCCGATCGATACGAGATCCGCACGAGGTCTAGGAGTGCGGAATCCACCTAGACTCGTTTATGGTGTAGAAGACGAAGAACACGATTACACATACACAAACACAAGAACAAACACACGAACGGGATAAAACACATCTGCAGATCTTTATAATATAATAATCAAACACGTTACATACCGTAACATAAACAGAAACACGTCCGACCCGAGGTGAGCTCTACCTCGGGTCGTCCCTCACGACACTTCCTCTCTTTTACTCTCTAGACAAATGAACTATAACACAATACTCTTATTTTCTGGATGTCTAACCCTAAACACGACACATATATATATATATAAACTTCACGGGCTTGGGCCTGTAGGCGAAGTTGTTACAACTTCGCCTATGGCGAAGTTGATATAACTTCGCCTATGGCAGAAGTTGTGCTAACTTCGCCTATGGCGAAGTTGTTATAACTTCGCCTATGGCGAAGTTGTTCAAACTTCGCATGTGGCGTTCCGCTGGTCAGAATTGCATAGCGACGGTCACAAAATGCACCAACAAAAGTCCACCCTTTCTTAATGTCATGCCATCTCAATGATGTCAATTTAAGTTGGCAAGTAGTTTCGTAAAGTAGAAAGATTAGGATTGACTTCGATTTCTCAAATACCAATTCTAACAACTTCAGGTGGTTGTAGTTCATCACACAACCTCCCCTTGGTTGATTTATGTAGGTTATGATTACACATTCCATTAACATATGATTTCTTTAACTAGCTTGATATCCTAAGCAAAGCCATTTTCGGATTACCAAGACTTAGAGAAATACATCATAACTTATAACTCATCATTTTAAGTCCAATATAAGGATCCATGTTTCGATAATGTATCAAAGTATTTATATCTTTCAAGAACATGAATCAATCATGAACGATTGCAAATAGAATTGACAACCACCAACTTTGAATTAGTGATTTAAGATGGTGAAACATTTCTCATCAAAAGATAAATGTAATATAACCATGTACTTTACTAGACTACACCACATGTTTTATATAATTATCAAGTAAAACAAAGTTTCTTCATAGATTTTAGATGGTAAAAGGAGTTTAGCTCATAATGAGCATGATGATAAAGATTAAGATGAATGATGATAACAAATACATGATTAAACATGGAATGATCTAACCAAATATAGATGAATCTTCCTTCTTAATGATGGTGATGATGGATGATGATGATGGTTAATGGTGATGATCTCCAAGCCTTCAAACTCTCCACTAAATCTTCTATGTGAGTGTTAGTGTGTGTTTTTATAAGAGAGAACCGGATAGAATTATTTTCAAGGCACACTCTTCAAATGGCACAAGAGCCACTATTTATAGGATGTTTGGAGAGAAAAGCACATCCCCGTGCTTTATTAAGCATGACCTCGTGTCTACGTGTCCCAGTTGCATGTTGCCAGATCGTACATGATGACTCACCACGACCCCGTGTTTCCTGAGGCACGACCCTTTGTCTTTTTATGACATGTGCTAATTCTTTTTGTCTTTTCTGAAAGGTGACCGAGGCCCCGTGGTTGAGAGGCACAGCCCTGTGCTTTTTATTGACGTGCTAATTCTTTTTGTCTTTTCTGGTGTTCAGAAGCATGGGGGCGTGTTTCTTGTGGCATGGGGGCGTATTTCTTTGTTTTTCTTGTGTTTTCTTATGTTTTTCTTTGTCTTTTCCTTTGTTTCTTCGTTTGGGGCTTGGTTTCACCTGAAATTACATTTTATTATGATAAGTAGTCTTATATGCTATGTTATTTGATAGAAATTGCAGTTTTTAGAGATTATTTGTTGCCGAAAAGATGTATATTTTTATGTACATCAAACATCCCTACACCTGAACATTGCTTGTCCTCAAGCAATTCGCTTATAAATATTCTCTAGAAACAGCAAACCAGGACCATAGTAAATCCCCAAGAGAGTTCCAAGAAAATGGGAACAAAATAACCAACCTTAAATCATAGGAATATATGTAGTGATAAATAAAAAGGTTTTGTTTTTATGAGTTTCTGTTTATGCAAAACGTCACGTTCTCACAATGTTCACTCACTCTCAGTTTTATATCTGTTCATACCTGTGATGTATGTACGTGAACACTCCTTAGCCAAAATGTGACCTGTGATAAATAAGCTTGTAAAAAGTTCAAATCTTCACCTTTTTGAAGGGTTGCATAAATTAGAAGGTAATAATGGTTGGTTTTGGGTAAGAAGAGATTTTGGTATTGGTGGTCCGGGGTTTCGGTTAATGAGGACGAGGACGGGAAATACAACTTCTGCTGATTATGGGGAGTCTTAAGATGTCTTCAACGGTTAGCTCTTTTCTTCCAATTTTTTTTATATACCTAGTAACACTTTTAAGGTCAGATCGTCAAGACCAGTTTTGTCGAGGATGTGGATCAGTTCTTCCTCAATCCTGTTCTGAACATAACTCCCAATTCTAATGGATCGTTCGGCTTTGAGCCTAATAGCCCCCACCCTCATTAGTTCGGTATATTCATGCTAAGACTGAGTTTGACTTTTTCTACATCTTCCTTTGTGGGACCAGTTTTCGCAACCTAAGCATCGTTCGTATCTTTTCGCTCTTCACTTCATTGCGTTTTTGGAAATTCCACAAAATGGTGTCCTTTGTTCGTGTTGGCGCCACTTTTTCCTCACCTCATTGGTAAAGAGAAAGATTCTCTCCCTAAGTTCTGGAGGCAACCTAGGTTTTGTGAAGTGTATGAAGCAAAGGAAATTGAAATCGAAATAATGCATTTCCAGTTCTTTAGGGTTTGTCGGTAAAAGACCAGTGTTGTATTTTTCCGGTGAGATAAATAAAGTGGTAGGTTTTAGGTTTGAGGTTTTTGGGTTTTGTAATTTGGCGAATGGTTTGATGGAATTATGATAATATTACCTTCTTCTTTATACAATGCTTCGTGCGGTCTTGAAATGAATAATTTCGACAAGTTCTAAATCACACGAGACATATGACTCACTCAAAGCTTCCGAAAAAAATATTTATATGGCATGAGGTTTATCTCACAGTAACGGAGGAATTGGGTATAAACGCCATATTTTGCATAAATTTATTCTCAGTATTACAAAACTTCTTTTTACTTTTTCACTTTTTTGGTAATAACAGATTTCTAGTTGGTTATTTGCAAAAACTTTTCTTGGATTTCTCTTCTGATTTTCTGAAAATAATCTTTGTTTGCTGCAAAAATATTTGTTGATTAGAAAATTTTTATAATTATTTGAACAAACAATTGGTCAAATAATTCCCCTCCCCACACTTGAATCTCACATTGTCCTCAATGTGGAAAGATTTATGAAAAGATAAAAATTCTAATTGAGTATAGTGGGTTAAAATGGAGAGTTACTTCCCTACGGGTTAACGAAATTTCGACAGAGCGTCCCCTGTATATTGTCCGTTAACCTGTTTTTGTATCTGTATAAAACTGCAAACAACCACAAACAACCAAGAATAAACTGCTGAAAATTGGGTATGGAATCGTCCATCCCTTTGCCCTATCGGGCTAAATTAGTTACTACCATAATATCTTGGCACCTATGGCCATAAGAGTATCCAAACCATCAACTAAACAAACACACAAGTACGACAGAAAGTATATTGTTTAAAAACACATAATAATGTCATGAAGTACAACCGAACCATGCCCATACCCATGCCAAACCTACCAGTGCTGCTAGTCATTAGTTACCCGTGTTTGGGACGAATGGTTTACGAAGCCTTGTTCGTGTATATTCAGCTTCTATCTGTGCTGCTATTTTGTTCCTCCATTCATCCATCATTTCCATTTCCAATTGGCTTTACGGGTCCCAAACTTGATTCCTTTTGTCGACGAACCTCCAGATTTCTGGTCATAGCGTTTAGAAGTCGGGCTATCTGCATTTTGCTGCACAAGTTGAGGTCAAGAGCTATATGTTCAGGGGTTTTTGTTACTTCTCTGTCTACACCATAGGCCTCATAAAGCTTATAGATCCATGCACCGCCAATGATTGGGGTATTCGGGCTTTGTGCATCTGCATTTGTTCTGAAAAGCTGGCAAAAAAGATAAGTAATATTGAAAGCGGTTCTATTCTTTATGCAATAAAGTGCCCACAAATCCCTTAGATTTACCACTCCTTTATATTTGCTGTGTGTTGTTACTGTTGGCTCAGCAGTCGGTGTATATATCTCATGAGTGGGTCTCGTAGGGCTGTGCTTCTTAAACTGTTTGCGCTGTTTGTTTCATCCCAAAAACCCAATATTTCCCATGCTCTTACCTGTGTATTTCCAACTTTTGCTTCTTCATCTGCAAATGTTGTTTTAGCATCAAACCAAATTTCTGAGTTAGTTTCCTCGGTCGTGTAGATTCCCAGATCAATTCCCAGAAGTTGTGTGCCATTCACCCCCACACCTAAACTCGATCACATCTTCATCCCACATGTCAAATTTCTTCTTCTTTATGTTGAAAGAGGCCAAAAACTCCTTTGTCAGTTCTGTCACTGCCTCTCCCGTTTGTTCAAACACCCGTTTCCATGGCCCTTTAACAATTGTGTTGTGTCGGTCCCATTGGTTAACTTGGCGTAACGTGTCTTCACAAGCGTAGAAATTTGGTTCTGGGAATTGTCAGTTTAGGTAGGTGAGTCTTGCGTTAGCTTGTCTGTCCCTTGTTCTCCGTCCGGAGAAGACTAAGAATGCATGAACATCATCCCCATACTCGGCCATCTGTAAATCATACCCAGATTAGTCAAAATTTGATAAAACTTTTCAATTTGCTGGATTTTGACTTTTTGTTGACCACGATTCGTGTTGTTTTGGGCACGGCTCGTGTTTTTAATACTGAATTCTACCATATTCAGATTCGAACCCTCGTTTCTAACCGGTTATAAAAACCGGGTTTATTGGTTTATTGGATGTT
This sequence comes from Bidens hawaiensis, assembly GCF_021521415.1. Classification (NCBI taxonomy): domain Eukaryota; kingdom Viridiplantae; phylum Streptophyta; class Magnoliopsida; order Asterales; family Asteraceae; genus Bidens; species Bidens hawaiensis. The sequence goes on along the minus strand of NW_027505277.1, from coordinate 158,252 downwards.
TATGCTAAGACCCAAAACCCGAATTGTTTCCCTCATTTAAACCTTAACAATCAAACTTTCAACAATTCAATCATCATATACTAATAGAGTAACCCATATTATTTTCGGGTTTAGACCCTATTTGGTCAATTCGAGCGATTTTAGGGTTAAACTAAATCTAGAGTGATGAACTTGAACAATGCAATTGTTAGATTAACATACCTTTGGTTCGAATTTGAAGAATTGATGAAAGAATTAGTGTAATTTGGAATGGTTGGCCGTTTTTCGTCCAGAAACGATGTTGATGTTAGGGTTAATTGGTTTGGAATGTTATTTTAATGTTTAAAAATCGTAGCTGTTCTGGAGTCAAAAGCACGGCTCCGTGCTTTTGGAAGCATGGTATCGTGCTGCATTGTGCAGACAATATTTTTTGTTTATTTGTCGAGCTGGTTCGTTTTTTTAACTGATTTTCTTTGCTGGTTAGTTTAAGATAATAATTAAAAGTACTAAATTTCATTAAAACATAAAACATAAAGACATAATTAAATATAGTGGAAATCAAAAGTACAACAACAATTTTTTATTCTAACACATAACACTAGCGGGGACAACTTCAACATGAAACCAAGTCGAGACTTCAACGACCACCATTCCCGAACAGGTCTTGGATGTGGGGAGGTGCTCGTTTGGCTTCCAAGAGCTCGGAGAGCTTTTTGTTGAGCTTGGAGGCCACATCTTTGTGGTGGCTATCCACAACATGGAAGTTTTCGAACCTCAGTAGTTCGACTTTGTTGATTAGCTCGATTACGCGAGCTTCGGTTTGAATGTTGCTTTCAACTTGGTATCTTATGATGCATTGTAGCCTCATGACCTCTTGCTCAAGGTATGAGGAAGATTCATGTTGCTTGCCCTTCCTCACTAGCCTCCATTCAACCTTCTTGCTTTCCATTTCAGTAATGTTGTGTTTGGTGTGAATGGAATAGTGAGTTTATGCATGCATTATATAGAGACTGGGAAGTTGAACACGGCCCCGTGCTTATGGAAGCACGAACCCGTGCTGCCAGGGGAATAAATGTTTCTGAGTCAAAGAATTGTACGGAGTCAGCGTGTATCATGCTAAAGATTCTAGGGTGACCACAGCCTCGTGCTTAGGGAAGCACGACCCGTGCTTTTTGTCACCGATGTTTCTCTTGGAATTTTTAGCAAAACGCGAGAGCTGGAATTTTTAGAATGATGTTTAGTATGATGATTTAGGAGTTTGGTGATCCTAAAAATTACTTTTCATTAAATTAAAAGGTCCTAAAACAAATACGGGATAAGCCCTGTTTTCCTAAAAACAAGAAAATAATCGGGTTAAGCCCGAAATCCTAACACATTGTGCATAATGCACTTGTTTACAAATAAAAGCTGTAAATTAAGTTTCATAGATTTCTCCGAAAGGTTCTCCTCCTCCGATTGGTCCTGGTGGTGGAAAGTACGTGAAACCGAGAACTTGAAACTGGAGTTGTTCATTGATGTCTCGTAGTTCCATTTTCATATTTTCCACTGCTTCGGTGAGTTGGACAATGCGCATTTCAGCGAGGAGATTCATTTCGGTGAGCTCCTTGACGAGTTCTTGAAGTTTCAAGAGAAGCTCGATTTTGGAGACATGGCGGGCATCGTTTCTCGGGCATCGGGAAACGGGAATTGCTTCACTCATTTAAGTGGGCATGTTGAATTTTTAAGAGAGGAATGTATTGGTTTTGGTTGGTGCAAGGAATGCATTGTCAAGAGGTGCCTTTTATAGCCAACCAGTCAACTAAACACGGCCCCGTGCTGCTAGAAGCACGCCCCCGTGTTTTCTCTCTGACAAATTTGTTACAAACCAGTTTGACTGAGATTTTTGCAGCGAAGATTCCGGTCCGCAATTTTTGGCACGGGATCGTGCTTTTAGAAGCACACCCCCGTGTTTTTAGTTTTTTTTATTCTTATGTATTTACAAGGCCTAGTTTTGCGAAGGTCTTGGCCAGACCTTGTTCCATTGATTTCTTATTCAGGGCGTTGGGGGGCTAATACCTCCAGAACTTCTTTAAATGGTCCATAGATATATGGCTTTAATCGATGTCCATTTACCTTGAATTTTTGGCCATTTGAATTTGAGATCTCAACTGTCTCATAGTCAAAAACTGATTCAACTATGTATGGACTTGTCCATCGAGATTTCAATTTTCCAGGGAAAAGACGTAAACGAGCGTTGTATAGCGGTACCCCCGGTCGCCAGCTGGAATTTCTTGTTTCCATTTAAATGGGCGTCGTGCAGGAGTTTAGTCTTTTCCTTGTAAGACTAGGAATTTTCGTAAGCCAATGCTCTCAGTTCCTTGAGCTAACGAATTTGATCTTCCCGGTTTATGCCGGCGGACGTTAGATCAAAGTTTACTGCTCTGAGAGCCCAATAAGCTTTGTGTTTTAATTCTACTGGTAGATGACATGCTTTCCCGTAAACGAGTTTGAAGGGTGTCGTTCCTATGGGAGTTTTGTAAGCCGTACCGAGGGCCCACAAAGCGTCATCTAACTTTTATGCCCAATTTTTGCGATTCATTCCTATAGTTCTTTCTCAAATCCTTTTAATTCCTCTATTTGAGACTTCCACTTGCCCACTAGTCTGAGGATGATATGGTGTTGCCAGTCGGTGGTGAACCCCATATCGTGCTAAGACTTTGTTTATTAGAGCGTTACAGAAGTGGGTACCTCTGTCGCTGATTAGGGCCTTATGTGTGACAAACGGTAAAGACAATGGCCACACCACAAAAGAGTGTTTGAGTGGCAACTTCACATTTTTAGCCACATTGACAACAACCTCCAATGTCTATATTTTATTATTAGCCACACAGTACCTCACTATGTGTGACGAAATGTTTGATAATAGCCATACTTTAAATTAGGAAAAGCATTATGTGTGACAAACAGTAAGACAATGGCCACACCACAAAAGAGTGTTTGAGTGGCAAATTCATAGTTTTAGCCACATTGAGAACAACCTTCAGTGTCTATATGATATTATTAGCCACACAGTACCTCACTATGTGTGACGAAAATTTTGACAATAGCCACACTTTAAATTAGGAAAAGCATTATGTGTGACAAACGGTAAGACAATGGCCACACCACAAACAACAAAAGAGTTTTTGACTAGCAAATTCACATTTTTAGCCACATTTACAATAACCTCCAGTGTCTAAAAGTTATGATTAGCCACACAGTACCTCACTATGTGTGACGAAAAATTTGACAATAGCCACACTATTATTAAATTTGACAATAGCCACACTTTATATTAAGAAAAACATTATGTGTGATAAACGGTAAGACAATAGCCACACTATAATCTACAAAGGAGTGTTTGAGTGGCAAGTAAACATATTTAGCCACTTTTAATGTAATATCAAGTGTCTATATAATATAATTAGCCACACTATTATTAAATTTAAGTGGCCGTTGCTTTGCTATATCCACACGGTATAGGTCACAATGCACGCTTAACACAACCCTATTGGCCACGTTATTATTAAATTCATGTGGCTGAAACATAAATTCATGTGGCTATATACGTGTAATGGTTACTCATAGTAAATAGTCATGTGGCCATTTTCTACCGTTTAGCCACACTTATTGGAGTGGCTTCTTGATGGCCAACAACTAATGCCTGTATCCTTTAGCCACACTTATTACAGCATAAGGCCACTAAAAACTGTGTGTGGCCATATCATACCCACGGTGTCGCGACCTTTGGCCACATATGACCTGGACCAAATGTGTGTGGCTAAAGGCCTATGGCCACACTTTTTTCGTGTGGCTTAAGGTCAATATTCACGTAGTGGTGATACACGGGCCACTAACCTATTTTGCATTATATAAAAATAATTGCATTCCTTCGAAAAAGGGTGATGAGCTTAAGATCTCGCAATGTTGGAAATGCCGACACGTAGGTAAAATCCCCTTTTAGCCGATCTAAACAAATATAACGGGAAGCGTTATGTATTAGATGCTAGACAAATATGAGACAATTATGCCAAATGGCCATCAAACGATGTTACACAGAGATTAAAATCACTCTTTAGTCCATCTAAGTACACCAAAACATGGCATAATGCATTAGCATATAGAAAGGTCTACTTAGTAGATTTAGAGTTCTAAAGTTGGTAGTTGTGGGGATGTCATGGTGGTGTGGTGGGCAAAGTTTGATATTGCGAGTGAAAGAGGGTAGCGACTGATTAACAGAGAGATCAAGAATGTGAGATATAGGGCTGCTAGTGGATGCCAGTGTTGCAAGCAAAAAAATGAAAGAGATGGTGGTTGTGTTGTTTACTTATGATGTATGTCGAGATATTTGGGAAAGGGAAATGGACCTTGAGCGGGTGTACTAGTTTTGATCTAAAGTTTACCGACAGATTTATCAATGGCAATATGATTTTCCCATTAAGGTCATAACAAGTCATTTTAGATTTTGGAGTACATTACATGCGCTAGTGATGATTAGTACACTAGTAAGTCTTTTCATGGGTTACTGAGTCGTTTTTGGTTACATAAAGTCATATAAGGTCACAAAAAATTTGGTGAGCACGACAAGTTTTAAATGATTATGGGTATACTAGTGAGCCTTGTCATGTGTTATTAATTTGTTTTAGATTATAAGGTCTCATGTAAGGTCATAACAAGTTATTTTAGTGTACAAGACTTATGTTAATTAGTACACTAATGAATCTAGCCATGTGTTAGTGAATTGTATAATGCTAGAAAATTTCATGAATGGATGTAATAACTCATTTTGATGGAATAGATACGTGTTCGCATTAATATATCTTGACATGGATTATTGAGATGTTTTTGTTAACAAGCCATTTTTGTTTTATAGTGCTGTGCAATTAGTACACTTATGGGACCTTGTCATGTATTAGTGGGCTATTTTAGGGTGCAGAATGTCATGGAATTCTCTTCTTGACTCACGTGCGGCCTTAGAACTTGGTTTAAGTAAGCCTAAATGGTTGGATTTATAGTGTTTTTGGAGCGAAAGACTTAAAGAGAAACATTGGTTCGTGTAAACACGAGTGTTGGTTCTTGTATTTCAACAAGAGAAAGGTGCTTGTATTACTTGAAACAAGTATACAAGAAAGATGGCTTATATTACATGGAATATAATAGTACAAGACTTTGAGTGTTACAAGACTTGGGTGATCTCAAATAAGACCCCATATCACCTATTTATACTACTTCATCAAGATCTATAGAGTTCTTATTCTAGGTTATTCCATACAAAATATCTAGGTTGATTTCTAAAGATTTCTAGCATCTTTAAGCTTCTTCGTTGGCCTAGAAGTGTCTTGGTTCTTTTGGGTTGATGTAGAACACACTAGGCTGTTCCGGAGAGTTCCCTAGAGTACCAGACTGCTCCACACGGATCCGGGTATTTCTTGGGAGTTCCAGAGAGTGTCGGCCTGTTTCGGAGAGTTCCGGAGTGTACCGGGCTATTCCGGAGAGTTCCGAATTGTACTTGGCTGTTTCGGATAGTTCCAAAGAGGGCCGGGCTGTTACTGATCGTTCTTGAGTCTTCCGGACTGCTCTAGTTTGTTCTGGATTGTTTCTGGCAGCCCGTGATGCTTCTTTAGGGGTCTAGAATGGTCTGGATGATGCGAAAATTGTTCTGTAGTTTGGTGGTGAGTGACATCCTCCCCCACCTGATTTCACAATGCCCTCATTGCGAGTTTTCTTCCCTCGTCTTGGTCTTACTAGTTGAAGTGTTGTTATGGTCCTTCCTCGTTTAATGGACTCTTGTTCGATGAGCGTTGTGTGCACTTTGTCTCCTTTGATTAAGTATATGGTGTTTAAGTACATTTAAGATCGGCCTTGGTTTTGTGGAAGAAATCCATTCTGAGTATAATGGGGTAATCGTCCAAAGGTACGACCGAAAAGTTTAACTTGCCTGTCCACATTCCAACTTTGACCCTAAAGTTCCATGCGGATGCCTTAATGGGTTGGGGTTCTTCATTAGCACCCTTGATCCATCCTTCGCATGACGTGATAGGCATGCCAAGTCTTCTCGCCTTATCAGTTGAGATAAAATTATGACTTGCTCGAGTGTCAAGCAACGCCTTTGCAAGTCTCCCCTTTATTTCAATGGTTACGAAACAAAGTCTTTCTGGCCCCGATCTCGCAGTTTTTCCTGCTGTTATTGATGGGTGTGTTTCATGTGCCGCCATTTTGAACGACCTTCCTTCGACTTCAGTTAAGGTATTAATAACGTGTATTGCATTGCCCTAAGGCGAGCCTCTTCGGTTTCGTTGGGCTATTCAGAAACCTTTACTGCGACGTTTAAGCAATTTTTCTTCGTGCAATAACGTGGGTTATGCGGCCCGTCACATATGAAACATCCTTTATTATAAGGTTCGTTGAAGATTGTAGTGGCTTCCGGGTTTCCTCTTTCCGGAATTGAGTGTTGATGGGTCTGGCTCGCCCACTTTTGGTGTTGTCTTGGACAGCAACTGTGTTTCTGGTTGATCGTGTTTCGTTACGATCATATAGGGATTCAGTGGCAATGATGGCAGATGATAGATCTTGAACATTTCGTCGTTCGATCTCATTTCTAGCCCAAAATTGTAAGCCATCCATAAATTTTGGCAGCGATTCCCTAGGGGTAGTATCCAAAATTTCGAGCATAAGGGAAGTGAATTCATTAATGTAATCTTTGATTGTGCCCTTTTTCTTGAGATTACTGACATGTGTGAAAATATATACAAATTTTTAATTATAAGTACCACGCAAATGGGGTTTTTAAAAGAGGTTTTCGCCTTCAACTAAACCACACACAAAAGACAAGTGTACCTATCGGGTATAATTTAGTGATGGTAAGAACCAGATATCAATATGTGGATACGATGGATTTTTCGGTACTAAATCTTTGTTAACGTTTAACCTGTTAAAAAATCTCAAGCTGGTTGGTTTAAACTAAAATAGCATGCCAAATATTACAACTAAACTAACAAACACACGGGCAACAATCAAAGAGAAATATCACTTTAATCTCGAATCCGTTTAGCTCACAAATGCCAACAATTATGGATACATGGGAAGATCACAAAACGTGTAGATGACTAAAATCTTGCTAAAGAAATCTAGCCAGATAATTTTTCGGAAAGTTAGAATGAAAAATACAATCTAACCACCTAAAATCATTCATTTAAGACCAAGTGATACATTCATGCTAATGTTTATAAATCTAACAACTCGAGTTTTCCAAATTATTATTTGTTATCATTTACCCGACCCGTTTCGAAGTTCAGGAAACTTTATCAATACCGCATTTATCGAGTTATTTAATTAATATAATATTTTTGTTTAAGTTTTATTTAATACATATTTATAACTTTTAAGATATGGCAATATTTACCCTAAACTAAACTATTCTCTACTTATGTTTCCATTCCCATATTAGAAGGACTAAAAGTGCAAATTATGTATATTATTATTAATATTATTATTATTATAATTTGTAACCCGTTTACCCTGATCCAAAACCCGATTATCATACTCATTCATACAATTTCATGTCTTGGATCTCAATTCTTGTATCTAACTTGGTAATTGGATCAATATATATGTTATACATTCCTAGCACGGCCTACCGACAATATTATTTTGGTTAATCAATCAAATATTATTCGTTATTTTTAATATACTCGGCCAACCTTAATTCAATCTTGTTATACAAGTTTTCGAGTGTTATAATTTAATTAAACCTCCAGTCATACTCTGCTAACCCTCGCCGTCATAACCCATAAAATTAACTGATTTATAATCAAAGTTTGCTTGGTCGTTCATCAATTTGTTTAGCCATTTGTTGTTTGTCGTGATTAACCAGCTTATAACAGTCCAACAGGTAAACTAATTTGTGTATTGTACTAAGGCCCGACCCAATGGAGGGGCGAGGAGGAGACCGGCCGAAGCCCAGCCATCCCTTGGGCCCAAAACTTTTTTTCTTTTTTTTTAAAGATTATATATTTTATATATAGATTTGTTTTAGATATATGTACAACAACAGATAAGTAGTGGTAGTGGAATTGGAAACAAGGATTGCATGTCTGCTTGTTGATTTTCTTCTAATGTTCAATTCCATACCAACTCAACATTTTTATTATCTCTCTTTTTTTTTAATAAAATGGCTATATTATACCAAATAAACATGTTGAAAATCCAAAATGTTATATAAATAAAGTTGTTTGAAAATCAAAGCAACCCATAATAACGAATTTAATTCTTCTACTACTTAGAGAAAATCTATATTCGTACAAATGAAGTTATAAAATTCATAACTTAATCGTGTATTTTCGTTGATTACTTATTTAGTTATATGTGATTTGTTTTATGTGACCATTTGAATCATAATTTTACCAATACTATTATCACATGTAAATCATTATTGCTTTAGAGAACTTTATATCAGAGAGTCCTAGTATGATTTACAAGAGGATGATTAGGACATTTTCTTCTAGCCTTCCAATAATGTTAGAAGAGGTTCACGATTCGTTTAAGTGTATAAATTAGATCATTTTGCTAAAATTTTGTTATCACAATTATATATGAGTTGTTAATTAAATTTATATTTTAGCGGACCAATTTTATCAACTTTCCCCGGGCCTTGAGATTTTAAGGGATTCTCGGAAACGACCCTAATTGTACTCGCCATTGATCAATTAACAATAACCCTAACATAAATTTGATTAACATTAACGGGTTAACTCAATCTGAAATTCTAGGGTTTATACTGAACTGGGAAATTATTCTGTCTGTATATATATAATTGCTTTGAGGTTAAAACTAAATAGCCACCAGCCCAGTTGGTTGGTGCACCCTAGGTTAGAACTCTGCGATGGCTGATTGCGGGTTCAAACCCCAGCCAACCATTTTTAGTAATATTTTTGGTAATTTTTTTATTTAATCTATTTAAATTAATAATAACAATAATTAAAGATAAATATTTTTTTTTATAAAAACCGACAAAATTTCATGTGTTTTTCCACATCTTTATTAAAAACCCTATGTGTGTTTGTATGTATGTATAAACGTATATATATAAATATAATAAAACTTGTTTAAATCTAAATATTTTAGATTTATATAAATAAAAATTGGTTATATATATATATATTCAAATGATTAAACTAACTTTTATATGTATGATATATATATATATATATATATATATATATATATATAATTAAATGATTCAATTATATATATCTATAAATATATGTATATTATAGACATGTATTTTTATATAATAATTTATAATATTAAATATATTAGTTAAAATATATTAAAATATTTATAATAATAATAAATAAATCTAAGTTATACATATGTTATAATAACTAACCATCAAATTTCAAACTCTCTTTCAAACTGTTAATTATCTATATTTATTTTTTCCGCACTTATACTTGATTAGACTATCATATCAGAGCTTGATCTACATTATCGTTCTTATCAATTATTACCTTATTTTTCCCATCTAATAAGGTAAGTATTTCACTCCCATGTTTTACTTGTTTTTATCTTTTGGGGACATACGCGTAACTTAGATATTTTTATATTATTATTATTATTATTATTATTATTATTATTATTATTATCCAAATTTGCAACTGCTATCCTTGTGTGTATGTCAGTTATGCCTAACTTGCTTACTAGCTTTATTTTAACGCATTCGGAGACGTCCATAATTAATTGTACGATCATACGAACGTCGTAGTGGCCGGTGTTCAATCGCATGACAATGGTTTCACCGACAACTTAATTTTGGTAACCAACGCCCGATTCGCATGGCAATGATTTGGCCCTATCTTTATTATTTGGTTGAATTGTTTATGTGCTATGGCTAAATTATTTATCTCATATGAAAAGTTTGCATTTTTTCTTTTCTTTAATGACTATATATTTCACTTATATGGTGTTTTACTCACTCAACTTCGTGTTGACAAATTATTTGTATTTTAACGCATATGCAGGTCACTGTATGATTTGGTTGATCATGAATAATGGAAATAATTTAGGGTTTATTATGCTAGAGAAGAGATATCAAGAATAAATTTGAATTTTCCTTATTTGTTTTATTTATGGATGATGTATTTTGTTTATTTGGATTTTGTTTGAATATTTAATTAAATTTAATAGATATTGTCATCTTATATTGCATGATCGTACCTTGAGAGTTGTGAGCAATCAGCTCACGCCCCGGCATTTCCGCCTAAGGTTGGGGTGTGACAGATTGGTATCAGAGCCGAAGGTAATAAGATAGGTCGTTAGTGGTGCCTTAGTAACATGCTTAGGATCCCCATACGTGTTTTATGTGCTCAACTATTTGTTTACAGCTTTCGTAGATAATTATTTACTTAATGTTTATTATATTGTCATGCACACACACACAATTCCGAGGCTATGCCTCAACTTCAAAGATAATTTTTCTTAGATAATTTAAATTAAATATATTGCCCTTTTATTTTGGGAAATTCTTTAAGAATTCCCTACTTTTGGCTAGGTTGTGTGACAAGTCCCGTAGTAACTGTAAGGAGGAGAGAACTGTGAGTCGAGCCTTGGCAAACCGGTTCTGAGAACCCAAGGTAAGATGCTATCCCTTACCTAGAGGATAACCTGACCACAATACTCGATCTTATAGGCCAAAGAGGACCCTAGGTTGTCAAACCTGACCGCATTAGCGGTTGCAATTTAATTTAAACCGAATTCACGGTGGTTTGTGGCTAAATTCGGTCCTTTCCAATTATTGTGTTTTATTATTTAAATGGTTAGTTGGGTGAAAAATCCATGGAACCTATGGGCACTCCTACTATCCATTTCTCAATTTGCTTTTGTGTTTTTGTTGGAGTAATCATACGTGGTGATTCACGAGACACTCCAACTACCCACATTTTTGTTTTGTTAGGTCGTTATTTAGTTGGTACAGTTAAAATGCCATGGAACGCTCATGGGCGTCCAACTCTATTGTATTGATAATTCGTTAATTAGTTGGTATAGTTAGAATTCCATGTAACGTTCATGGGCCGTCCAACTCAATTGTTTTTATTCGTTAGTTCGTTGGGCCATTCAAACTGCATGGAGAGCTCATGGGAGGCCAACACACAAACTTTTTTCGTTAGTTGTTTGTTAAGTTAACTTATTCGATTAAATTTTAAATTTTAAAATAATCTCATATCCTCATCTAGTTATCACGCATTTATCATATTGACAACATCAACTCATAAGTATTTACGCAATGTACCCCTTATCTTATAATATTTTACTTTTATTCCTCATGATATGACACAAATCCACCATCATAAAAGCAAAGTTATTATAAGTTATCTAAAACAACTAACCTTCTATTATTTAAATGGTTTCCTCAACTTATCCTTCACCTTATAAATCTTTATTTGTGGTTCTCATATAATGTCTTCACTAACAAACCATCGTCTTCTTCAACGCTCATCTGGTTCTCACGATCACCGTTTGGCTTCTAGGATCACCAAAGGGTTTTTGCTGCTATGCCCACAATCATCACCCAAATCCAAAGCCTCAACTCGAATGGATCTGCTATTTCTGATACACCGAACAATTACGACTCTCTTAACTTCTTGATTACCAAACCTTCTTCATTTCGTGGTGACGAAAATGCCACCCGACTACTTCAATGGTTCGAGAAGATGGAGAATGTGTTCACCCACTGTGAATGTTCGGACGCCAAACGGACTAACTTCGCCTCGAGCGTTTTCGAGGACCGAGCTATCACATGATGGAATGCCTTGAAATTCGGCCAAGGAGCTGATTTGGTTGTAGCCATGCCTTGGGAGGACCTCAAAGAGGCTATGAAGAAATAGTTTTGCTCCAAACACGAACTGCAAAAGGCTTGAAGCTGAATTTGGGAGCTCAAGCAAATCGGTGGAGATAACTCCACCTATTCCAACCGTCTCGGAGAACTTAGCCGTATCGTTCCTCACCTTATAACCGTCGAGAACCGCGACATTCAGAATTACATTCACGGAGTACCAAACATTTTCCGTGATGCTGCGGTGAGTCGTGACCCCTTAACCATCGGTGAGGCTATGGACCTAGTTGTTTCCCTCACCGACAATCATGTTAGGGATGGAACCTTGTCCCGAAAGGATTCTAAACCTACTCCCGACAAGACCGAAACCGACTCATCCTCTAATGCTAAAGCCGAACCCAAGCTTTCTTACAACAACAACAATCACTGCAACATCAACCACAACAACAATCGTAAAGCCAACCATCGGAACTATGTCGTTAACCAACCCAATAACCAACCTCGTTCTAACAAAAACAAAAATGCCCCGAACAAAAAGGCCTACGTCGGATCGCATCCTCTGTGTTCCAAGTGTAACTTTCATCAATCCCTTTGCCGACTATGCACCCAATGCAATCGTTATGGCCACCTTTCTAACACCTGCGTATCCCTCCTAATGCACAAGCCGCCCCACATGCTCAAACCGGTGTTCCTAACTCCCGTTCTTGCTACCATTGTGGAGACCCAAAACATCTCCGTAATGCGTGCCCTAAACTTATCCATGCTCATCAAGCTCAAACTATGACTACACCTGATGTGTGTCTAATGAATGTTATTTCTATGGAACTCACAACTAAGCTTTAAATTTATAAAATGAAACTCCTAATGAATCCACACACAACCGGTAAGTGTACCGCTCAAAAGTAGTATAGACCTAAGAAGTCTGAGTATCGAACACAAGAACACGTGAAAACTCCTATGATAACTAAACCGTAGACAAGATGTTCCTAAAAATAATATTTTTTAAAATTGATTTTTAAAAATTAAACTAGTTGACCTAATTTACGTTGACTAAATTAATTAACTTAACTTAACTTAACGAAACACTTAATGAAACTTAGAAGCTTAACTGACAATGGAGAAAACGTCTACCTAGGGAAGAATCATATTGAAGGTCTAACAAGATAATGGATTGAATGATCTTACGACACGGGTATCTAACGATGACACAACTAAGGTTCGCTCAAGAAATCTAGATCACCTCTCGGTCTCACTAACAAACCCTAACTTACAGTTAATTGATTTTAAGAACAAACCGGGTAACAAATGCTACGGTGTTCTAATGTCGACTCTCCTCTCGGACTCACCGACACACGACCCTAATGGAAACGAATACTACTCAACCAAGGATAGAGGAACAACTTGGTTAAACATAAATTAGATCAACTAATCGCTCACAAACCCAAACCCGACAAGAACCCGCTCTCGCGCAATCCTAATCCTAACAAGTAAAAGAAATGAGACAACTTTACTTCCTATCACCTGTCGGTCTCTAAGAAGGTGCTTACCCACTGACTTATATCAATTAACAATCTCAACAAAACCCTACGGTTGTACCTACCGCAAACAAACTCTAAAAACAAAGTAAAGGCTTGAACATACAACTATCAATCAAGACCAATTCAATTAATTGAAGCACGAGGCTATGAGATAAAACCAATAAAATTATAGCTACTAAACACAACCTAATTCATCATTAAACCAAACTTTCAATAACAATTCAAGTCATATTAATCAAACAATCCATTTAGTTCATTAAAACCGAACAATAATCATCTAACCTAGGTAGAACAAAGAGGTTTAGCCAATCATAATCAATGAACAGTAGATAAAATAGATATAAATGATAAACGTGTTCATATAAATCTGATTACAAAAGGTTTGAATGATTAAAAACCTAAAACGAACTCACAAACGTTAAAATAGTCAAAACCGACAACCGAAGGATAAAAGATAGAAACGTAAGCTTGTTCTCCTTGGTTTCTCCTCTGGAGCAGATGTGGTGGCTGGAAAATATTATGTAAATTCGTTCATAGCTTTGATCCTCTGTCTCTGAAACCTTCCTTAATGAAGTGGAGAATTCCTTCGTACTTGAGTGTCGCAATGAGCCCGTAGGCAAGGTCCTTACTATTTTCACGCATGACATGAGGTTGTCTACCTCACTAGTATTTGAACTGGAATGCCAGGCGGAGGAGTGTAACTGCCTTATCACGCTATCCGACTTGTATGTGAAAAGCATTTCGTACTCGTAACTGATCCCTTCCTAGCGAAAGGTGTGCTCCAATGAAAAGTACACAACATTAGTAGTGCCCCTTTTGACGACCAAGTCACAAGCGTTTCCGCTAAGAAGACGAAAGTTTGGATGTTTAGAACGGGAATAGCACGTTCTGGAAAGTCAGAAAGCCTAGGTACCACACCAATGCAGACAGAGAGGCAAGAGCTGGAAAGAGATGATCAGATGAATTGAATCAATCGTTTTGGCAGCATCTTAAACCTTAATATCAATCTTTCATAGCATACCTCTATCTATCATTTATAACAAGATCACGGAGGTTTCTTCTTGACTGTCTTAGTTTGATTGTAAGTTTTCTTTGCAATCTCACCATTAGCATTTTAACCATTCTAATGGAAACTCAATTTTGTGGATTAAAGCCCTTCTTTAAAGAAGTCCTCTAACTAGATCAGCTAAGTAGGTAGCTTCGCTCAATTGATTCTATTACTCACCATAGCAAGGTAAGCTGCTCTGTTCTTCACAAAGTTCGAGACAAAGGAATAAAAAAGACTTTCTCTATGGCCTCCTCGTTTTGAGACATTATGGCTTTGGGGTCGACCCCGGTAACAAAGAAGGAATCCATAAAAACTTAGGATCCGACACCATGATAAAATACTACCCTCATGATTAGACCATGTCCCTGAGATTTGATAAAAGAAAGGTGCATTTGCGGTTAATTCGTTTTCATTGGATAAGTTATTAGGCGCCCCGCTCTTTCTAAGAAAAAAAAGAGGGGCGAAGGGCCCGTTTGAAGTGGCGAAGGCCTATGCTACAGTAAGAAAAAAAGTAGGTTTCGGTTACGAAGTCACTTAGTCGAACTATAAAGAAAGAGAGGCTAAGGTTACGAAGTAAGGTCAACTGGTTAAGGAAAGCTCAGGTTATGAAAAAGTTTAGCCATTAATGAATTAATTAAGTAGTAGTGAGACGGAGTTGTCCTAGCATCATTCCGGCATTTCACCGTAAGAGGATCCTTAAAGGTGATTCCAAAAGTGATTTGCTTGTCCAGTGGTACTTGTCGCTTTTCTCCGAAGGCTGTTGAATTAGCTAAACCACGTGGGTGGCGGTTTTCCATGGATGTCCCTTGGGCCTATTCTTCATCGGATACGAGAGTAGGAAGAGCTTCTATTCCATCAACACTAGTTATTCCAGCAACAGCTCTTACTGTACCGTCAACTCCAACTGTCCTTCTTAGATGGTATCCTCTCTGTCCTTCCCCTTTCCCCGACTCGAGAACCCCTGAAGCGCACTGGAAGCATCTCAAAAGAGAGAAGTCAAATATCGTAGGTACGAACTTCGCGTCTCTAATGGAACGAACGAAGTGAAACGAAGTTCCGCAAGGCACTTAAAAAAAAGGCATTACTTAAGGCAAGGAAAGCGCCAAATTGGACTGCCTTTTTGTAGACTTCTTCTGTCCTGACCTGCTCTGAGCTTCCTGGAAATGGGTATTAAACAAAGGACATAGTCGGATAGGTAAAACCTCTTTTTCGAGTGAAAGGCCTTATGTTATGAGGGTAAACCTCCTAACCAGGCTACTAAGTGCCAAACTCTCCTCTATAATAAGGGTGGGGTATCCGAATCGACCTCCAACACTTATTCCGGATATCGTGATCTTGGATCCACGTCTAGGTACTTTTTCTGATTCAGATTCTCTTGGGTACAATACTGAAGCTAAGTATAAGTAGATGAAAACAGCTTGACCAAGAGTTGCTAGAGCGGATTATTCAGCTAAGTCAGTACAGCCGGAAAAGCCTTGCTCTAAAGGAGCTTGGGGTGAAACCCTTCTATAAAGGGGAGTTTTGTTTGGCAGATCGATTTATAGTTGCTTCGGATGTAGCATTTGATGGGGATCTTTCAGCAGCGGGAAGGTATTTTAATCTTTATTAAATAGGTGATCCGCGAACTCTTCTGCTGCTGCTGCAAGACCGAAATTTTAGGTTTTATTCGAAGTTCATATTTTGAGTCTTGGATGTGCTCCCAGGGGAAAGGGCTACAGTGTAGCTACTGCAGCTACAGTTGGGTAGCTAGACCATCTACCCTATGTTTCAAACTTGTTAAACCTGGTGGTCAAACCGATAGAACATTGTTTAAACCATACTTGTGAGAGTGACTGTCTTACGCTACAGTAGCTACTGTTGCTACTGTCTTACTGTGTACAGGAACTGTGTGTGACTGTAGCTACCCGACCCCAAGGGAGGTACTTGTTACCGGAAGAAGAGCCTCTAGGATCATTCATCATCCTCAGCAGCTTGAGCAGGCTCCTCAATGGCTTGGATAGCCCCTGAAGTAATATCCTAACGTGTACTCAAGAACACAAGAAAAGAGCTTTTCAATGGCCTTCTGTTTTTTGATCAAAAAAAGTAGTGTTTTCCCGCCATAAACTCTGATTCTCGAACAAGAAGAGCATATTCTGTAAGAACAATAGGAGATTTGACTCCTACTAGACTTGGTATACCTTGATTAGATAGACTCTTTTCTGTGTCAAAGAGAAAGAGCGGATTCTCGTTCATAGATGGGAGTGTTGAGGCTCCTGCGTTACACACGTCGTCAGCTAGCGGACGCAAGCAGAGTGGGACCTTCTCCGATAGTCTCTTTCATCATAATATTGAAAGCTTCCCCGCCCGATGCGTTGTTAATGTCAGAGTTGATATCAAGATGAAAGGGAAAGACAATAAGAAATATTCAAGATAAAGACTAGAAGAAGGGTTTTAGCGAGCAGGGAAAACTACTGAATACGATAACGATACATTCACAGCGGAACAAGAAGAATCACTGTCGACTCAACTTGACGAGTCAGTAGCTGCTTTTAGAGCTGGGATAAGTAGGGTAGCAGCTAAGATTAACTAAAAGGACTCTCCTCAACCTAGACATAGAACTCCTAGCTCTGGAGCTGATTGAATTGATTGATTCTTTTGAACAGCTACCGAAAGGCTTTGCTCCTCGCTCACAGAACTCCCCCAAGTCTCAGGTCAAGAGAGAAGAGCGATGGCCTTTCTTGAGTCAGTCACTTCATAAGCCCGTTATATATATGTTTAAACACCTCTTCCTAATATAAAATAAATTAAAACAAGCCCATAAGGCCCACTTGAAGACAAAATAGAGGGGGTAGCTGATTCCTGAACATTCTTGGCAGCCTTTGGGACATGTGGGACGTTGCACAGTGGGGGCATGGATGCCTCACTTGGTCGCGTAGCGCGGCCAGGTCCTGGGTGCTCATTTCTTCGTTTTCTGACTCGTTTATCTTCAAACGCGTATACCAGTTTCATCCGAATCCCGTTTGAGTTGATTATTTCTTCATTAAACTCGTTTTTTTCTCTCTCTTCAACATGGGACCTATCATATACACAAGCATTTAATTTCATGCAAGAACATGTTATATTCGTTAACGGTTTACGCACCAAAAAACACAAAAACTGGATAAAACGCTATGTGTTTTGCAACACATCAAATATCCCATACTTGAACCTTTTTTGTCCCTAAAATAGATTTATGCAATGGAATCATAATCGGAAAACTGATCTTAAAAACATATAGATTATTTTAAAGTTCAGAGAAACGCAATTGCCGATATTGTTGTCCACTTAAACCCATGCCTTGATCTTTACCGGGACAAATAAGACACAACAATTTATATTACTCAGCGGTTTACACAGTTAAGACCCGCTTATTTTCAGCTTTAATTGGACCAGACCACCCCAACTTGATTTAATCTCAGAATCAGCAGACTTAAAATTTTTGTTGCTCTCCTTCTCTCTTTTTTTCATGAACAGCTAAGACAATCAAGGGTATTGATTATCCACCTAAGCTTAAGCATCAAAGTCTACCAAGCAGCCATTAGATACGATTAAGGTATAATTAATTAATTAGCTAGTGTTACCCACAACATGACATACGCCCGTTATCAAGCAATACCCTGAACCATCACCATAGGTGAGCATGCAAAATTTCATCTGTAGGGTTTACATGTAGTGTGTCCCTTGTGGTCCGTTTCTTAATGGTAATGAGACGCGATCAAGGGGACCCCACATGGCTAACAGCGTGGATGATCAAGTCAGTAGTGTATTTGTACTTTTAGTACGTAGTGATCATGTTTATTGACTTATGTGGAAGAAAAATGCGGGTTTGCTCTTTTTTAGCTTTATCTTAAATATTCACAATCTCACTTAGGAATTGTAAATACCCAGATGAATAGATTGCATATAGACCCATGTTCTCCGGACCCGAAGCATCCCATCAATACAAGAATCAAGGTTATAAAACCATACGCCAATGAAGTGTAAAACACTAAAACTAACCGATTTAAGATTTATATCACCGGCTACATGGCAGATTCTAACGTTAAACCTACCCAAGCATAATATGATAACGTATTCAACTTTAAAATTCATAATATTTTTAACATTCACATTTCATACCAAAAATTGAGGCTTGAGCATGGCCCAGCCTTTCATTACTTATCTTCCACGGACAAAATGCTTTACCCACAAAAGATTCTCGTTTACCATTTTATCAAATTGCCCTTTCATTCTCAAAATTGAGCCCACCAACACATCCCAAGTTAAGTGTGTTTTCTTTTATATTATCTCATATTATTAGTAGTTTGAAAAACCAATTTACGATTTTACTATCATCTTCCATTATTTGCAAAAATATTCATTAAATTTTTGGGACATTTTTCTTTTATGTTTTCAATCAATTTATTTTTTCAATTTTTTTTTACTTTTTTTTTGCCGTAAACATCAATTTCCCATCCCACACTTATATTTCACATTGCCCTCAATGTGAGACAAGGAAAAGACAAAACGAAGCATAAAGAAAAATAATGTGGAACAGACTCCCCTGGTATATGTGATCATGAAAGTGTTCGTAAATCATGTTCCTCGCCCTCCTATTCGAACACAAGCTTAAAACTTCAGTGCTATATATCAAGCTATCACTAACGAGCGAAAATGGAAATCCTTAAGCAAATTCCATCCCCACACTTGTTTAAAACTCAAGCTCATCAACCGTCATCAACCAACCAAGGAATAACTTGCAAGTAAAAGAAGAAACAACCCAGGAAAACTCAGAAATAAAAATAAAAAAGAAAATAAAATAATAATGAAAGATATTACCGTGTTGCCTCCCGGGAAGCGCTAAGTTTATTGAATAGTCTTCGGCCTGACTCGCTCCCCAGACCTCAATCAGGAGGCTTCTCCTTTATCCTCTTCCCATATATGCTTCTCAATACAATCCTCTTACAATTGGTTGGGAAGAAACCAATTGCACAACTCTCATGTGCCAGACCATATGAATTAAACTCGGCCAACCAACTCTTGAATTCCCCCAAAAATGGTTCAATGAAGTGAAACGGGGAAGTCAATATCTTCATCACACTATGATTTCTTCGCCCAGAAATCCTCCTTCTAATTCTTTTAGCCAAATTTTTAAACCTTAACACGTCCCGAATGGAGACTGAGTATTGTTCGTGTTTTCGTTTTTCACAATCGAGGTAAAGTGTCAGAAGGACCGAATCACTAACTATCTCATGGCTCTCCTTACAAATGTAACAACCCGAAATTTCTAAAATAATATTTAATATATTATTTGCGTCGGGTGAAATAATTGAGTTAGTTGAATAATAATAATAAATATGAAAGGATAAGTAGGCATTGTAGATGGGATTAATTATGGACTAGAATGGAAAAATGGGCCTTAGTCCATGGGCTTAAGGGAGTATAAATACCCCCTTAAACCCTAATCCTTTCTATTTCATCCATCTTATCCATCTTATTCTCTACACACTCAAAATACACACACACACACCTACACTATTACGGTCGCGAGCTAAAGGAGCAATCCGAGACCAAACCGAGCCTATAACTTGATAGATCTTGAACGTGCAAGCAAGATATATTGAACATAGGTTATTGTTTTACTTTAACGCTTACGCAAATCTTTTGAACTGTTTGGTTTGTTTTTGTTTTATCGATTAGTTGGATTTAACTCAAATGGTTTTTTATATAGCTTAAATGATTGTTTGGTATGACGAATGAGCTGGATCCTGGTATGTCACGCCATTGGTGATAGCGAACTCGGTTTGTTTTCGAAAAACCGGTCTATGACCTTTTTCAAAGCTCAACAACAGTTTTTCAAACGTGTCAACCCATCGGTACATTTTTTTCATGCATTGCATTACATACGTGCATTTCTTTCACATACACTATTTCACTAGTATGCCCATATTTCCCCTGTCACCATCCCTAGCTAATAAGATATATTTTAACATGGTATCTCCCATTTTGCTTCGCGTCCCGTTATGTCTTTTGACGCCGCCACTAGTTCGGAAGAGGCCCAATCTAGCACCAGTGAAAAGTGAGAAGGCACGTGAAGAGTCAACACACATCAATTCCCTAGGTTACACCAAGGAGTGGCAGTAATTACTGAACTTAATTAGGCACCTAAGTCATCGAGAACTAGTTTCCCCTTCCTTTGATTTTGGCCTTACCTCAGTAACATTAATTACTTTTGTTCTTAGCGGCATAATGGAAAATACATAACATCCTAAGGTAATATAGATTGACGAGTACGGTCCGGAACGTAATCGTGAATCTATAGGTACATTGGTGTGAGATGGGATTCTGTTGTGTAAACACTTTTCTAAAACAAACTCTTAAAACTCTAAACTCGATTATCTAAAGTTACTGATGACTACGAGCCCGAGACTATCATTACTGAATTTATTTTTATATATCCTGATTAATTATTACAAGTGTTTCCATGAATATTTGAACCTCATCAAGACTATGTTAAAAAAAACCCTTTTGATTGAAAACTTTTCCAGA
Organism: Bidens hawaiensis; assembly: GCF_021521415.1. NCBI lineage: Eukaryota > Viridiplantae > Streptophyta > Magnoliopsida > Asterales > Asteraceae > Bidens > Bidens hawaiensis. Next base: position 137,293 of record NW_027505277.1, on the reverse strand, counting down.
ATCTCATGGTCGGACCTTCAGCTTTGTCTTGTGCTCGGAAATTGAAGAATGCTTCGTAAACTAACACCCTATTTCTTATGCTCTGACTATGAATTCCCTTTTGACTCTACTACTCTGACCTATGCTCAACCCTCAGCCTTACCTATTTCATGCTCTATCATAACAAACTCTACCTTCAAATTTTTACAAGATAATCCTATTGTCTCAACTCCATAAATCTCGTGTTGACTGACCTTTACCGTATTGATACAACTCCGAGTAATCGATCAAAATCCTGCAACAATGTTACCAATGATGAACACATAAGCTCTCTCCCTCTCATTTTTTTTTTCCATTTTCTTTCCTTGGTATGGAACCTTAACATGAAACACACAATAAATTGTCTCTACACTTGAAGCATCTTATATCGCACATATGATGACTATGGATCATGGAACCAACTAGAAAGACCAACCTCTGTTAGCCGGCGTAAGGCTCTCCATTTTTCAAGCCCTCATTTGTGAAACCAACCAAACTCGTTAAATATGTAATTCACGAAGTGCAAACATCTGGTCGGTAATGCAGTTATTCTTCTGGATACGACCCTAGACAAGACACCTAATCCTTCGGGCTAAAGTTAAGGAACGAGTTCAGACTATTCTATTTCTCCTTCAGTTATACTTCACATTGACAAAGTAATGATTGGTGATAGGAGTCACTTGCAATGTTCTATTAGTGTGGTGGGTTAGCTACGGTACACCCTATACATAAGCACTAATAGTATGTTGACGGTGAGGATTAGAGCCAGATCATTTCCCGACCTTATCCCCTTAATCATATTCACTCCCGCTTTAACCGTGTAGAACCGGAACTCACACCAAAGACCATGAATCTCAAATTTCATAAAGCATCACAAAAACATTCATGCAAGACATTTCTCAACTTTTTATACTGATATGCGCTTTGACACTTTTATTATCGATAAACTATCGTAACGGTCTCAAACCATCATAATCAAAATTTTTGGGACGAAAATTCTTTTAACAAGGGGATGATGTGACAACCGAATTTTTTTTAATTTTTTTTAAACATTAGCAACTCTGCCCAAACGTTAGCGACACTAACCGAAAGACGGGATGTCTACTTGCTTTATTTTGATCGTACATATAGTCGGAAAGTCTACTTAATTTCATTTTGATCATACACATAGACAGGGAGTCCACTTATTTACATAGCGGCACATATCAATTTTCGGGACGAAAATTCTTTCAACAAGGGGATAATGTGACACCCTGCACATTCACGTCAACACCGTTAACCCAAACTCCGTTATCTTACACGTTATGCATAACATTTACACGAGTCAAAAACGAGTCACACACATGGTTCTGCCAGTACACGTTGGTGATTAATGTTGAGTTAGATATGTTTAAATAATTCAGATTTAATTGTTATGTGCTAGATGATTTTATGTGTTACACGATTTAGTACATGAAGCTCGCTTAACATGCTATTAGTTATTAAATAAGAAGATAACATCTCGAGCATATGTTTATAATATTATCTATGTGAAAGTACATGCTAAATGATTGTGTGTTTAATTCATACATTGTTTCATGAAATTGCGTTCGATTGCGCGAAATTTGTATGTTTTCACCTTTTAAAAATTAATATTTATGAAATAAAAATGAGGCTTAGGTTTATTAAATTGGGTTAGTATTTTATTCATAATGATTCATTATAATCCGGTTTGGGTGTTATAAAGTTCGTTTAAAGCGAAAACTGATTCTAGAAGGACCGTTCTTGTAAATATGATTAATTATAATATTAATAAAATAACCAACCCATAAACCATCGACCTTCAGCCTCCACCTGCCTCACATCCCCCCCACACATAAACCTTTCTATTCAAGCTCGATTATTGCAATTAGTGGTGTCTTTGAGTGATTCACTTGATATCTAATGTTCATTGGTAAGTTTCATATATCAATTTTTATGTTTTTATGAGTAATTGTGAAACCCTAGATGTTGAATATCTGTAACTTTGATGACTATAATGTTAATTGATGATTTAGAACCCTAGGGATGACATAAACATGTTAGGGTTTGAGTTTTGATGTTAACGGTTTTCTGACAAATTCGTTCTCGTTTATTGATTGATTTATAACTTGATATTACACGATGATTCTTGATAGATTCTTGATTTTAGGATATAGTATTCTGAGTCTAGTTTCCAGAAAGGTAAATTTTGTAATATTTGGGCAAGTTTTGAATAGTTTTTATGATTTTACAAAAAGATGTGTCAAACCTGATGCGGGGATTCAAATTCTGGTCTGTTTTCCCGACATCATTACTTGAGATTAACAAAGCCAAATGAGTTGGTTCCACTTCTGGAACTTAGAATTATGAGTCTAAAAGACAACCCAGTTGGCCTTGCACAATTTGAATAAATGAGTTGAGAGAACCATGAAACAACTTTTTGTTGCTCAATCTGCTGAACTATTTGTACCTATCTGCAATGATTGAATTATTGTGAGTTTTGTATGCATGAGAAAATACACTAAAAATTTCTTGAGAAACCTACTTCTTATATGCTACTGTGGTAAATTTTGTATAATTTATCCTTAAGTTTTACTTAGTGAATAAAATCTGTTTGACATACCATAATCTGTCTCGTGAACTGAATGATCATAAGTTGAGTTGTATGATGAATATTTGGTTTATTTGCCATGATATGATGTGTGAATACAAGTTAAGACTTTTTGTTACAGTTGACATTACTTATTATCACCAAAGAGTCATTGTATCAAGTTTGTGTTTGTGTGGGAGCCCATACTTGGGTTTTAGAGTCACGTGTTGTTGAACACATTCTCATAACTTAAACACTTGTACTAGGTAACGATTAGTGAGTCAAGTGCATCCTTTGGGTTTTGAGGAAAGTCTATTACACGCGACACTAGGTGAGTTCTTGCATTTTCCTTGTTTTCTGGATTGAAAACACAAAACTATTTCCGTATACTTGTTTTCTGGATTGGAAACACAACTATTTTCGTATACTTGTTTCCTAGATTGAAAACACAAAACATTTTCCTTACTTGTTTTCTGGAATGAAAAGACAACATTTTCCTATACTTGTTTTCGGGGAGAAAACATGGATATATTTACATACTGGTTTTCTGGAGGAAAACGCAGCGACTTGTTTTGGATTTATGTAGTTTCTATATATCACAAGTTTATACTAGATGCCCTTATATCACTTAAAGTCCTTACGTTACCTTGAACCGATAGGATGGGATCGCGGGGTTATATGGAGTAGTACTACTGGGTTTGACAAACCCCACCCGGGCTAGTCGTGCTAGCACGGCTGTGATGTCGTAAAACGTGTGTTATATTTACCTAACTTTTATACGCCAGTGTTGGTGATAGACCTGGTAAGAAGGCATACATACAGTCAGCTTCGGTTCAAACGTCTAGTAGCTTGTAAATAGGTTAGCTACCCTGGTATATTTGAAAAGTGCTAAATCTACTTATACGTACACTACTTATGCTAAGTATACTATTTATACTGTATATACTACTTTTTACTAGAACTTATGAACTCACCAATCTCGTGTTGACCCTTGAGTATTTAAACTTGCCCAGGTTGCTAGATGTGCAAAGGAGCGGGTTGCATTGCTTACGTTTGGAGTCACACTTGTTGCATGAACTTTTATTTTACATTTGATGGGTTGTGCATGTTTGAGCACATGGGTTATTGTTTTACTTTAACGCTTCCGAAAATCTTTTGAACTGTTTGGTTTGTTTTTGTTTTATCGATTAGTTGGATTAAACTCAAATGGTTTTTATATAGCTTAAATGATTGTTTAGCATGACGAATGAGCTGGATCCTGGTATGTTACGCGCCTCATGGTAAAACTCCATTAGTCGAAATTTGAGGGTGTGACAGAAACGGAGATGATTATGGGGGGGGGGGGGTAGAACGAACCGTAGCTGCTTCTGGGTAACTTCGCCCGCAGCTAAGTTCAATGCAGCTAGGTTCGTCGTATAAGTTCCTCTACGGATATGTTTGCTTGACGTTTAACTTCGCCGTACAAGTACGCTTCAGTAAGCTCGCATACACGCAAGTTCACTTGTACGTAAGTTCACTTATACACGTAAGTTCTCTTATACATGTAAGTTCGCTTATACGTGCAAGTTCGCTTATCAGTAAGTTCACTTACATTCAAGTTCACTTACATCGAGACCCGGTTACATGGAGACCTGTATATGTACACATATATGTGCATATGCTTGAAGGTATGCAATGTAAGGGCCTAAGAGATAAATACGAGAACGTTAAAATAAATGAAAACCCTAAATATGCTAAGTAAAAGTAATCTAGTGCTAGGCCATTAAATTAGATCAGATGAGTATTGATGCGTGTAAATTATATACAGTTAGCCGAGCTCAATTAAATAAGGGATTAGCAATTACCGGAGAAAGAAACAGAGTTCAGGTGAGTTTCTAGCCCCACTTCCTTGTTATGTTTTCGGGGTTGTGTGCATACTCGATGTGATAGTTAATACACTTACCTTAAATGGTAAGTGTATGCCATGTATGATATATGTGAAAGATATAAATGATTGCTTTTCAATACGTGAACGATCTTTGGATATTGCCCGTGAAATAAAGATGTGAATATTGTATGTAATGTAAGAATGATTGCTTTTCGATACGTGAACGATCTTCGGATATTGCGTGTATTGCCAAGAATAGTTATTGACTCCTTATATGGATAGTAAATAATAAATTATGTATAGAATTCCCTCTACGGATAATATATACTTAGTGTTCCTCTAATGGAAAGCATAGTGTTCCTCTAATGGAAGCCTAGTGTTCCTCTAATGGAAAGCATAGTGTTCCTCTAATGGGAAGCCTATTGTTCCTCTAATGGAAAGCATAGCGTTCCTCTAATGGAAAGCATAGGGTTCCTCTAATGGAAAGCATAGTGTTACTTTAATGGACAACATAGTAAAAGTAGTAGTTTCTTTTGTTAGATATTATGTGGCGTTCCTCTTATGGATATTTATACAAGGTTACAGTATTAATACGTGTCTTCGGATACGTGTAGAAATGTATGTGAAGGAACTGTATGTTACCTGATTAACTAGAACTCACTCAGCGTAGCTGACTTTTAGTATGCACGCAGGTGATTTGACCAAAGAGTTATCATGAGGATGGCACATGGCATGGATTGAACGGCTAGCATCTGAAGATGGAAGAAATAATATTTTATGTTATGGTTTTAAAGACAAGATTGCATGTTTGGTATCGAATAATTGAAGTTAATGTTTCCGCAAAAGTTTTAATGAACTCTGATTCGTAGAACTGTGTTTATGAGTAAATTCGACTTTAAAGTAGGGCTACCGGGTTCAGGGCCTTACAACAAAGTTCCTTCTCGATCCCCACACTTGGATCGTTATATATTAAACCTTCAAGCAGCTTTAGATCACCAAGTGTGTCAAACTCGCCTTCATCCGAAATGGCAAAGTCCATCAACTCTTCACCAAACTCATCCTTTAATTCTCCTCCCAAGAAGGAACATACTCCTCTACTCTCTGCTCCTCCATTCCGGTATCTTCAATCTCATTCAGGGTTTTAAACAAAGGTGGATTCAAAGGTGGAATATATTCCAAATCATTTCTAATAGCAAACAATACATCATCCATTATTTCCTCCAATTCTGGGGTGGGCTCTAATATATTCCCTGACAAATCTTTATACCCTAAGAAGTTCCTCATTTGATCATATGCAAATCAGTATGGAGGAGGCTTTGCAAGAAGTGATTCCCATGGAGCTTTCCGTGCCTCTACTTCTATATTTCTCCTCTCATAAGCATCATGAACCCAGTGATTTCCGCCACAAACTTTGCACCATGGTTCTCCAACTTGTAATCTGAACATCTTCTCTGTAAAGAACACTCAAAAGAAAACATCACGGGCACCAGATAAAAATAGATTAAATAATTAAGAATAACAATATTAATAATAAAAATAAACCAATCGTAAAATACAATAAACTAAAATAAACAAAACTAATTAAAAAAACAAATCTAATCTAAATATAAACACGAAACAACTAGCAAACAAGGTAGGTCCTAACTCGAGTCGTTCTCAATACGCCTCAAACCGTGTCCCCGGCGACGGCGCCAAAAACTTGATGTGTGTCTAATGAATGCTATTTCTATGGAACTCACAACTAAGCTTTAAATTTATAAAACGAAACTCCTAATGAATCCACACACAACCGGCAAATGTACCGGTCAAAAGTAGTATAGATCTAAGAAGTCCGAGTATCGAACACAAGGACCTGTGAAAACGCCTATGATAACTAAACCCTAGACAAGACGTTCCTAAGAATAATATTTTTTAAAATTGATTTTTAAAAATTAAACTACTTGACCTAATTTACTTTGACTAAATTAATTAACTTAACTTAACTTGACGAAACACTTAATGAAACTTAGAAGCTTAACTGACAATGGAGAAAGCGTCTACCTAGGGAAGAATCATATTAAAGGTCTAACAAGCTAATGGATTGAATGATCTTATGACACCGGTATTTAAAGATGACACAACTAAGGTCTGCTCAAGAAAGCTAGATCACCTCTCGGTCTCACTAACAAACCCTAACTTACATTAAATTGATTTTAAGAACAACCCAGGAAACAAATGCTAAGGTGTTCTAATGTCGACTCTCCTCTCGGACTCACCAACACACGACCCAAATGGAAACAAATACTATGCAACCAAGGATAGAGGAACAACTTGGTTAAACATAAATTAGATTAACTAATCGCTCACAAACCCAAACCCGACAAGAACCGAACCCGCTCTCGCGCAATCCTAATCCTAACAAGTAAAAGCAATGAGACAACTTTACTTCCTATCACCTCTCAGTCTCTAAGAAGGTGCTTACCCGCTGACTTATATAAATTAACAATCTCAACAAAACCCTACGGTTGTACCTACCGCAAACAAAGTCTAAACACAAAGTAAAGCCTTGAACATACAACTATCAATCAAAACCAATTCAATTAATTGCAGCACGACGCTATGAGATAAAACCAATAAAATCATAGCTACTAAACAAAACCTAATTCATCATTAAACCAAACTTTCAATAGCAATTCAAGTCATATTAATCAAACAATCCATTTAGTTCATCAAAACCGAACAATAATCATCTAACCTAGGTAGAACAAAGAGGTTTAGCCAATCATAATCAATGAACTGTAGATAACATAGATATAAATGATAAATATGTTCATATAAATCTGATTACAAAAGGTTTGAATGATTAAAAACCTAAAACGAACTCACAAACGTTAAAATAGTCAAAACCGATAACCGAAGGATAAAAGATAGAACCGTAAGCTTGTCCTCCTTGGTTTCTCCTCTAGAGCAGGTGTGGTGGCCGGAAAATATTATGTAAATTCGTTCATAGGGTATTAGCCCTTTATATATATGTTTAAACACCCCCTTCCTAATATAAAATAAATTAAAACAAGCCCACAAGGCCCACTAGAAGACAAAATAGATGGGATAGCTGATTCCTGAACATTCTTGGCAGCCTTTGGGACATGTGGGACGTCGCGTAGTGCAGGCATGGAAGCCTCACTTGGTCACGTAGCGCGGACAGGTCCTGGGTGCTCGTTTTCTTCGTTTTCTGACTCATTTATCTTCAAACGCGAATACCAGCTTCATTCGAATCCCGTTTGAGCTGATTCTTTCTTCATTAAACTCATTTTTTTTCTCTCTTCAACATGGGACCTATCATATACACAAACATTTAATTTCATGCAAGAAAAAGTTATATTTATTAATGGTTTACGCACAAAACAACACAAAAATGGTATAAAACGCTATGTGTTTTGCAACACATCAACACTCTACTACCTTACCCATGCTCACCAAGTTCAAACCCATCAACCTCATGTCCTTCAAGCTCCTCCCATCAATCAAGGTCAACCTTACCTAACCCAAATCTATCAAACCCTACACCCGCTAGCTCAAGTGTACCAAACATAATCCACTCAAGCCCCTACTATGCAAGTTTAACCCATTCAAGCTATTCCAAGTCAGTCTACTTCTAATGCTCAAGCTCTCGTGAACGCAACTCCTTAAGGTTCTTCAAGTCAAATCAACTAAGCTACCCAAGGACTCCGATGACTTTTGTCGTTTCCCTTATTCTATCTTAGTTATTTTTTGTCCCTTCCCAATTATTATATTGTAAAGCCTTTTTATAACATTAAATTATTTCAGTTTGAACTATTTATCATTCACGTATCTTATCTTATGAATAAATTTTTTTTTATTTTAGTATATTGTTTATTAAATCCTACATTTATCTTATTTTCTTATTCTTAATCATCACAACCCATTTTATTAACCTCAACTATTAATGAGTTATTTCTTTACAACTTTCAAGACTTAAACTTTTATATTAAAAGATGTCTTAGAAATTAGTGGTGTATGGTGATTTCCTAGTTTTATACTTAAAATTCTTAAAACTTTATTTCTCAAAATAATGTTTTTTTCAAAATGTTTTGTAACCCATACAATGAGACTAGTTACGTGGACCATCCGACGACCTAAGTAATTACGGGTCAACACGTAATTACCCAAGTCCTCGCAAGGAAATCATAATACGAACAATTGTGTGTCATAATATAGAATCGGAAGTAGTTGAGATAATGGTACAAATGTAAAGATGATAAGGACATTGTGGATACGCCGCTAGTACATCCTATATATAAGTGTCCTTATCGGATTTTCATTTGTAACAACTCGGGTTTTCCAAATTATTATTTACTATCATTTACCCAACCCGTTTCGAAGTTCGGGAAATATAATCAACAAAAATACCGCATTTATCGATTTATTTAATTATTATAATATTATTGTTTAAGTATTTATTAAATATATATTTATAACTTTCGAGATATGGCAAAATTTACCGTAAACTAAACTATTATCTACTTATGTTTCCATTCCCATATTAGAAGGAATAAAAGTGAAAATTATATATTATTATTATTATTATTATTATTATTATTATTATTATTATTATTATTATTATTATTATTATTATTATTATTATTATTATTATTATTATTATTATTATTATTATATGTAACCCTTTTACCATGATCCAAACCCGTTGACCCAAAACCAGATTATCTTACACGTTCATACAATTTTGTGGCTTGGACCTCAATTATTGTATCTAACTTGGTAATTAGATCAATATATATGTTATACATTCCTAGCATGACCTACTGTAGGTTCCCAGCCGGATCTACACAGGAGTATCTCGTATCACGAGGGTGCGGAATCCCTTACGTATACGATACGAGTGCCAAGACGAAGAACACGTAAATCACACGTAAACACACGAATATAAAGGAATACTTTTTGAACGATGATATTGATAAACCAAATCACCAAAACACGTAACACCAAGGTCACAAAATACAGCCGTCAAAAGTTATATCAAGTGATCCGAAGTTAGGATATTAATACTACGACAACTTCGCCTAACATACTAGGCGAAGTTGTCCTAACTTCGCTGCCTTTCCAAGTTCGCCAAACACAAAAGAAAACTAAACACGTTCAACACAAAACAAACAATGTAACGATTACAGACACAAATAAACACGAGATAGATGAACTACTGGCATCATGCACCAACAGACTCCCCTTGGCAGTAGCTTCATATCTCTAGCACTTTCGCTGTGTCTTGTAATCCAAAAAGCACGTACCCAACGTCTTCAAGCATGAACGCCCTATCTCACACAGACAGAGACCACCCTCTGGTACTTCTTTGCTTCGCCTTTCCACGCAGGAATATAGAAAATCTTATTAACATTAAGTACCTGCAAATCAGCTTGAGACAAGTTAACCAAGTGCATTAGATCGTATACTCTCAGGATCTCCTGTTCATCTTCATCTTCCATCACAGCTTTAGCGGTTTGACAGTCAACATACCACCACTTGAGATCCTTTAACACATCCTTAGGCATAAGCTTCATAGGAACCTCTTTCAAACACCGAATTGGCTAGTATTGCATCACCATCCAGGGCTTACCATCAGCCCTCATACCACGTTCCTTATCTTCAATCAGCTTCCCCTTCTTAGACTTTAGTAACTCAAACTTTTTCTCTTTAACACTCTCCTTCCATCGTTCCAACCCATCTTGCAAAATCATCATCAATTCTATTTATTAATCTCAACCGAGCCAAATCTTTTACCTCGCACTCAGGCAAGGTGTTGAGCGATCTCAATGCCTTATTAAAATACTGAACCCCATCATATCGCTTTATCACAAACAACTTCAACTATTCATCATATAACCAGCAAATGATACCTTTCTTTGACTCAGCATAGCCTTTGATATTGTAGCTTTTCTTGAACATTGTGGGTACCACTGGCTTCTTTGTCTTGAAGAACCACTAAGCACAACCTTCTTTCCATCTTGGCTGATCTTCCCATTTAGAATCACCTGACACCTTTTCATCTTGAAATACATTTTCTTGATCAACACCTGGAATATCGTGCTCAACATTATCATCAACTATCTCTCCTTCCTCTAACCCACTGTCAATCTCTATCTATTCCCCGATTTTCTCAATCTCACTAGCCATCAACACATCATCACCCAAATCATCCTCATCATCAACAACCACTGTCTCATCACCTGCACTACCCGATGGACCAGCAGACTCCCCCTGAGATGTGGAAGCTCCAAGAGTTTTTTTAGTTCTTGGCAGCACACCACCTGCATCTTTCAATGCATTGGGATCATCATCTATGTCCTGTCTCTTCTTCGTTCTTAACTCATCACCTTTGCAACTCGACTCCCCCTGAGATGCAAAGAACTGCTTCAACTGATCAAACAGCTTACCATGCTCAACAAGCAGTGCAGTCTGAAGTTGATTCTCCGCCACCAGACGATTAATAGCTTGAGTCTGAATATCGTTTACCCTTGACTGTTCAGCAACCACCCTTTTAAGAGCCGCAATCCTCTCAGAATCAGACAAATTTGGATCAAAATCAAAGTTCATGTGAGAGGTGTCTTGAGCGTACGGTGGAGGAATCTCCAAGCTTACAGGAATATCAGAAGTAGGCTGTATAGTAGCAGAGGGTGTAATTGAAGCAGACAACCCGGCAGTAGCTACCAATTTCGACTCAACAAACTTAGCGACCACCTCTGATGGAGTAATAGTAGAGGGTGGCAAAGAGACAATATCCGGAATTGAAACTTGGACCGTATATGGAGCGACACTAGATGGTGAAGATATGGGCACCAAAGGTACACTCGAGGTCACCGGCAATGGAACAGGCGAAGAAGCAAATAACATAGACATACCAGACAACGATGGTGGAGAAAAATGAACAACCCTTGAACTTTCACCAACTTTTGCCTTCTTTGATCTTCGTACCAAACGATACAAGTCCTCCTCAAAATCTGATTCACTATCATCTGAGTCTTTCTTTCGTTTTCCATGGATTTGATCTTGTCTGGCAAGAACACGTTGTGCTTCAACAACGTCATCAGTGGAGGAATCAGACAAAGTCCCCTCAGAATCCTCCACAGAGGCAACAGACGGACCCACATTCACACCAGAAACTACAGCTATAGAAGCTTGAAGTTCAGCATGATCTACTGTACCCATATCAAAGACACCTTGCCCTCCAAAGGCAAATTCAAGATCAACCTGTTCTGCAAGAGCTGCAACTGGATCAACCACGGGTGCTTGTTGTACCACGGGTGGTGGTTGTATCACAGGATGAGGTTTGGGAATATCAACTTGTTGGGGAGCCAAATCAATGAACTCATCCTCTGGGGGAGCAACATAAGCAGGGTTCACCAAATACCCAAACAATGCAGTGTGCCTTGGACGAAGTTCAGGCTTGCTACGAGCACTAGATGACCTACACTGTGCAAAGATTCTCTTGTTTATACTTTCAACATAGGAGATAGGATGACGTTGTGGCAGATTAGTGGCAACATGATTGAGAATCATCTGTAAGAACCTCGGGTACATCAAGAACCATTCCCGTGCAAATGCTCGTCGCTGACGATCGATCTCGTAAAATACCATCTGACTGAAACTATAAGGCTTGTTGTAAGTCAGTGCAACCATTGTAGATTGCATCGTCACACCCATACCATCTGTACCAGCCATGCGATCAGACATGGACACAATCATCACGTGCATCAAAAACCTCCACTGATCCAATAGAAACCCCTTACGCTTTTAAGAATCGTCCAACGGACCTGAATAACCCATACGAAGAAACGCTCCAGTCCTGAAAGAAGCTGAAAACTCAGTAGGATCCTCAGTCGTCTCAACCCCAAACTGTAAAGCTTCCCTGATATGATTCGCCGAGAACTGTACCACATGATTGTTCACAGTAGCACGCATCAATGGAGGTTCAACCCGACAGTCATATTCAAATGTCCTCCAGAAGTCTTCTATACTCGGTAGAGATATCAGCAAAGTAGTTGTAATGGCATGAAAGATGCGTGAGCGAATGAGAAACGAAATGATCTCACGAAAGTCATCAGTTCCACGACCATCCGGATCCAAGGTGATATACATGTTGTGACCTGGGAAAAACTGTCTCTTATCGTGTCCGCCTTCATCACCACCAGTGCCACCAGCACCTGCCACAGCAGCCATATATGCACAACAAACGAGCTAAGTTAGACAAGTATGGCAACATGTTACAACTTCGCTGATTATGATACAGGCGAAATTGTGTGTCAAGCGAAGTTAGTTATCTTCGCTGAGAATATATCTTCGCACATAAGCACAGGTGACAGAGCAGCGAAGTTATGTAAGGGGCGATGTTAGGGTTAACTTCGCCACTAAAGCATAGAAGGCAAGACGCTGTTTGATGTTAATATGGACAATCAGGCAACGATCGCTTCAATAGGATAATGCGATTTAGGTTCTGAACAACCATATATCCTCAAAATAATTGTTAATCAACCAGTAGTAGGGTTAATAAGTTTTGATAACAAGACCGATTAAAACAAGAAAGTGTGGAGCAGATTAACAACCAATATATATGAATTATGACTCAATAAAGGCCAACGAACCTCGATTGCAAACGAAAAATGGATTAAAAAGAGGTTTGATTCAAATGGTAAGTTCGCCGAGGGTTTAATGTATCAAAGTTTGACCAGATTTGACCACCGTTGCCTCTTATATAGTTTGGAAAACCCCAGGGGCGAAGTTAGGTTAACTTCGCCCTTTAGGCAACTTCGCCCTTCAGTTAAGTTCGCCCATAGCGAAGTTAAATAAAATTAAAAATAAACGATCAAAAACAAGTAACCAAAGTGTTTAATGAAGTTAAAACATAAGACAAGAAACATAACTAAAGTTAAATAGAAGGACGGGATCAAATTTCAGTCTTGCAGAGACCCAACATGATTTTAGAAAAGATCCGAACAGAAATCATACTAATTAAGAGGCTGTCACACAGATTCATGTTCAGCGTTATTATGACATAGAGAAACAGGTTGTAGGCATGTATATGACTTAGTATGGTTTTCATTGCGTCTGTGATACGGATTAAGTTCAGTTAAGCTCAAAATTTAGATGGACATCACTTGAGAAATTGTGATGCCTCCTATCTATTCTCAAAGCGTATTCGGATTTCCCCATATCACCCCGATTTGACTTCGACCCGTAGTGTCTGATCAATCATTATGCACGAGTCGTCTCTTCGATACTTTCAAATTGTTGTCATAAGACTCAGTTGATGCTATGTCTTTGATATTTGAAAACAAATAATCTTCGTAAGACTTAACGATAATAAGAGATTTTTTTATAACGAATGCCTGCAAGTCCCGAATCTGGGTCACTGCAGAAAACTAACACAATCTTCGCGGGGGATATAGACACTCACGGGCTCGTGTATGACTGGGTAATCACTTTTCTGCCTTTCATTCGGAGAGATATATGTGGAGACATGCACATTTCCAAAATGACTCTCCACATTAAATCGAGTAGATTTAGTTTGTATCACTTCTACTTTACGCACCATAGAAAGCTACCATACCTTACAACGACTGTTCTAGAGTCTTTTAGGCCTAATTACTTCACCGGTTAGGCATACAAAATCAGTTTATCTATCACTTTCCAAGGTTGGATCAATTTTCATTTATAACACCAATATTTAAACTTCTTGGGAAGTTATAGACTGAAAAAATATATCATTTCCAAAAAAAAATTTGAATTCAGACGCCCCGATCAAGTCAAAGTCTTTTGGTAAAAGGCTATCCTGAAGATCCAGTGGATCAGTCGGACCAACCACATACGAATATGTGTCCCTCCAACTAAGTATGAACGACTAATTTTAAGCGAAGGAATAAAAAACCCATCATAAACCGCCTCGGTCGCTTTCAGTTATCTGGTTAATGGCTATCCTTATAGTCTACACGTAGATGTGAGGACCAAACATATTCATGGAATATGTCCGTCAAACTTAAGCAACCGACATAGTTTTAAGCGACAGTGATTTTTTTAAGAAACAAAACAAAAAACAAGGTTACTCGGGATTGATCATCCCATTAATCTCAACAAGGATTTGAAAACGGGATCGGTCAAACGCTTTTGTAAAAAGATCGGCAAAGTTATCCAGTGAATCAACCTTTTCAAGCACAATTAATTTCTTCTCAGCACAATCCCGTATAAAATGATGACGAATGTCAATATGTTTAGTTTTACTATGTTTAACGGGATTGTTAGTTACTGAGATAGCAGCAGTGTTATTAATGCAAATAGGAGTTTGAGTGAAATTCAGACCATAATCGCGCATTTGTTGTTGTATCCATAAAACCTGGGAGCAGCAGTTCGATGCTGCCATGTATTCTTCTTCGTAGGTGGATATGGATACAGAGGTATGCTTCTTGCACTGCCACGACACCAATCTTCCTCCAAGAAACTGACATCCACCGGTGGTTGACTTCCTGTTCTGATTACATCCTCCATAGTCAGAGTCGGTGTATGCTACCAGATCCAGTTCGCATCCTTTAGAGTACCAGAGACCCAACTTCGGCTTTCCTTTAAGGTACCGCAAGATCCTCTTCACTCCCTTCATGTGCGATTCCTTCGGGTTAGCCTGAAAACGAGCACAAAGACAAACTGCAAACATAATGTCAGGTCTAGAAGCAGTTAGATACATTAAAGAACCTATAATTACCCGATACTGAGTGGGATCCTCATCTTCATCACTGTCGGAATCAGCACCCAGTTTGTGGTTGACTCAGATTGGAGTGTCTAACGGGGTACTATCGTCCATCTTACGAAGATGAATATGACCCATTCTTCGATGCCACAGCTCTGACTCAGACTCTGTAGCTTTCGACAGAAGACATGACTCTTCCATCGCCATCTCGGTTGACCGCATGTCCATTACATATGTGTTCTTTCTCTTGGAGCCTTCATCACAATCCAGGTTTCAGAAATCTTTAAACCGGGATAAAGCACGAGAGCTTCATCCTTGGTAAAATGCACAGAGTATTCTTTGTCACATATCTAAGAGACACTCAAGAGATTGTGCTTCAACTCCTCCACGAAATTCACCTTCTCCAACTTTATTCTTCCATTTGTAACCATACCGATTCCAGTAATTTTTCCTCCACTTTCTCCAGCAAAACTAACTCTTCCTCCTTGAACAGCTTTCCAATCACGTAATAATCTCTTGTTACCTGTCATGTGCCGGGAACAGCCACTGTCGACAACCCACATGTTTTTCACAGCCCAGTTCGACTGTTCCTGCACAATTAAAGAAACAAATTAAAAATGAGGGACCCAAGACCTGCACAATTACAGTCTGATCAGTTTCAACACTTTCAGATGGCTGATTACAAGGATTATAAGTATAATTATTACTGAAAGGTGGTGGAACCTCATTATATCCAATTCCCCATTTGTTGATAGGGGAACGTTGAACACTTAGGGCATGATCAAGCATTATGGATGAATTCCTAAACTGTTCAAGCTTCCTATTCAATTCCACCACTTTTACTTGATAATCAGCTTTTTGTTTATCCTTTTCAGCAATAATCTTATTCTTTTCTTCCACAACTTCATAGCTTAAATCGATAACTTGAATTTTCTCAGCAAGTGTTGCCTTAAGGCTTCTTATATCTTTTTCACTAGCTTTTATTTTTACAGAGAAACTATTTTCTTTCTTTTTAGAAAAGTGATGTTCCTCTTTTAACGTTTTTAATTCTTTATCGAAGTTAACATACTAATCAGTTAAAGCATTTAATTGTTCAGACAATTTCTCACATTGTTCGCACTGAGATTCAGTACATACCTCTGAAAGCTGATCACTTACTTCTGCCATGTATGCTTGATTCTCCACTGACTCTTTATCACATCTTCCACTCTCTATGTTTACCAGATTTTCTTGTTCAATCACCTCCTCAACTTGTATATTCCAGTTATACGCACCGTCCTGTTGAGACACCATAGCTTTATTTTCATTTCCACTTCCATTCTGTTGAGTAGGTCTGTTCTGACTTTGTTCGACTCTTTCATTCGTACACTCTCTAGCAAAGTGTCCATTCTGTTGACAGTTGTAACAGCGAACCTTTGACTTGTCGAACCCCGGTCTCTCTCCAACGAACTTTCCGCTAGTTTTCTTCATAAACCTTTTCACCCTTCTCACAATCATTGCCATTTGCCACTGCAGATCCATTTCTTCCATGTCATTCGCATCTATCTGATCATAATCCTCATCTAAGGTTGCAGGGTCGACTATCTTTCCCTTGATGTAGTTCTCATATGAGGCGATGAAAGAGGCATAAAGAGCAAACTGTTGTTCATCTGATTTCACACTCATAGGCATCTGTGAGTAACTTTTGTTAGAGGCATTGGCTGAGGAGTTACCAGCTGAGGATTGAGGTTTTGACGAACTACTTCCACCCGCTACAAAGCATATGTCACCATCCATATTCATCACCACATGACCATCTTGAGTAGAGTTTGGTTCACCTCCTGAGTAATAACCAGTCGATTCTGGTTTAGAGCTTGAGTTTGGAGACCCTTTTGCACCATACATTCCCGGATCCTGAACCTGATCAGTAGGAGTCTCTTTCCTTATCATATTTAACTCATAATTACGCAACTTATTGACCACCGTTTCCAAATCAAAAGTTTCAAACTCTTTATCTTCTCTCAATAAAACTGTGTATATATCCCATTTTGGTAGGAGAGCATCCAGAAGATTTTCTACGATTTCAGGCTCGGTGTACTTCAAGGAATAGTTATTCAGTTCCGTCATCAGGTGATAATATCTTGTGATGATGTCATCGAGTGACTCATTCTTAAATCCTTTAAACACTGAGAATTTTGTTTTCAAACAACTTCGACATTGAGTTACGAATCCCGACATTACCCTCATAGAGATTCTCTAATGCCTCCCATAATTCTCTGGCAGATTTGTACTTTCTGAAAGTATGAAGAATCTCTTGAGGTAGAGCCACGGTGATTGCAGCTAACTATTTACTTTCAGCCTCATACAATTTCTTTTCATCATCTTCCATCTTATTGTACTTCTTAAGCTGATCTCGACCTTCAAACATGGCTTTTGGAGGGATGTACCCATCTTGAATGCAGACCCACATTTTTGCATCTTGATACTTCACATATTGTTCAAACCTATCTTTCCATGCAACAAACTCAGTTCCTTTCAGAATTTTGGAGCTTTAGTTGCTGAACCAGCTTCAACTTCCATCTTTACCAGTTTTGTGATGTTTACCGAAGTCATACTTGAACGAAACAAGACTTAAAATCCAAAAACTATATTCTGTGAACAGTAAACATCGAAGTTATTATAACTTCGCTAGCCACCAACTTCCCTAGACTCCAACTTCGCAGACCTTAACTTCGCAGATCTTATAAGTTCGCTGAACTTACAACTTCGCAGATCTTATAAGTTCGCCAAAACCTTATATCTTCGCTAAAAACCCTAGGTTTTGTGTCGACAACTTCGCTAGGAGCTCGGCTTAGATCAACAACTTAGAATCTTTGATTTCGAAGGTTTTGGGGGTACAATGAATTTCGATTTGAAAGGTATAGTTGAGAAACAAGCAAAAGAATGGTATACCAACGTGAAACGATTCCGAGAATAGTCTATCGAAATAATCTTAACACTCGTGTGATAATCCCGAAACACACAATCGCGAGCAAAATTCTCTGATACCAATTGTAGGTTCCCAGCCGGATCTACACAGGAGTATCTCGTAACACGAGGGTGCGGAATCCCCTACGTATACGATACGAGTGCCAAGACGAAGCACACGTAAACACACGAATATAAAGGAATACTTGTTGAACGATGATATTGATAAACCAAATCACCAAAACACGTAACACCAAGGTCACAAAATACAGCCGTCAAAAGTTATATCAAGTGAGCCGAAGTTAGGATATTAATACTACGACAACTTCGCCTAACATACTAGGCGAAGTTGTCCTAACTTCGCTGCCTTTCCAAGTTTGCCAAACACAAAAGCAAACTAAACACGTTCAACACAAAACAAACAATGTAACGATTACAGACACAAATAAACACGAGATAGATGAACTACTGGCATCATGCACCAACACCTACTGACAATTTTATTTTGGTTAATCGATCAAATATTATTCGTTATTCTTAATATACTCGGCCGACCTTAATTCAATCTTGTTATACAAGTTTTCGAGTGTTATAATCTAATTAAATCTCCCGTCATACTCTGCTAACCCTCGCCGTCATTTAACACATTGTATAGCCATTCGTTGTTCGTCGTGATTAACCATCTTATAACAATCCAACAGGTAAGTTGATTTGTATATTGTACTAGCCGTTGATCAATTAACAATAACCCTAACTTAAATTTCATTAACATTAATGGGTTAACCTAGTCTGAAATTCTAGGGTTTATACTGAATTGGGAAATTATTTTGTCTGTTTATATTTAATTGCTTTGAGGTTATAGCTAGGTTAGCCACCAACCCAGTTGGGTAGTGCAACCCTGGTTAGAACTCTGTCACAGTTGGTCGCGGGTTTGAACCCTAGCCAACCCTTTTTAATGATATTTTTTGGTAATTTTGGTTGTTTAGTTAATAAAAACAATAATTAATGATAAATAAAATATCTTTTATAAAACTGACAAGATTTCATGTGTTTTTCCACATCTTTATTAAAAACCCTTTATATGTGTGTGTATATATATATGTGTATAAACGTATATATATAGTGTATATATATAATAAAACTTGTTTAAATCTAAATATTTAAGATATATATAAATAAAATTGGTTATATATATTCGAATGATTAAACTAAATTTATATGTAATTTATATATATATATATAAATGATTAAATATATATATATATATAGGAGAGGGTTATCCTAAAAACTAAAGAAGTTTCATAGGAAGACTAGGAATAAATCATAGTCATTGGATCATATCAATCAATGGTTGAGATTTAAAATTACAAAAAACCGTCATAGTTTCCTACAATTACTCTTTCATCATATATAACCGACATACTTTCTTAGAATTGTTCTTTCACCATTGGTTGTAATGCCACATGTCAAAAATCTATTGGTTCTTACCATTCCTAAGAAACTAGTTATTTTTATTTGAACCCTTTTATATATATATATATATTATAGATATGTATTTTTACATAATAATTTATAATTTTAAATATATTAGTTAAAATATATTAAAAGATGTATAAAAATAACAAATGAATCTAAGTAATACATCTGTTAATAACTAACCATATAATTCCCAACTCTTTCAAACCATCAATTATCTATATTTATTTTTCTGCACTTATTCTTGAATAAGCTATCACATTAGAGCTTGATCTACATTATCGTTATCAATTATTACCTTCTTTTGCTCATCTGATAAGGTGAGTATTTCACTCCCCTATTTGGCTCATTAGTATCTTTTGGATATATATGCGTAACTTAGATATTTTTATATTATTATTATTATTCACATCAACTTGCGTACTTGCCTTATTTTAACGCATTCGGAGAGGTCCATCATTAATAGTTTGATCATACGACCGACATAGTGGCCGGCGTCCAGTCACATGACAATGGTTTCACCGATAACTCATTTTTGGTTACCAATGCCCGATTCGCATGGCAACGGTTTAGCTCTATCTTTATTATTTGGTTGAATTGATCATGTGCTATGGCTAAATTGTTTATCTCATAGGAATATCTTGCATTTTTCTTTTGTTTACGTACTATATATTTAACTTCTCTGGTGGTTTACTCACTCAACCTCGTGTTGACAATTTATTTGTATTTTTAACGCATATGCAGGTCATCGTATGATTTGATTGATTAGGATCTATGGAAGAATAAATTTGAATTTGTCTTATTTGTTTTATTTATGGATGATGTATTTTTTTTTTATTTGGATTTTGTTTGAATATTTAATTAAATTTTATAGATATTGTCACCTTTAATATTGCATGATGGTACCTTGAAAGCTGTGAGCAATCAGCTCACGCCCCGACATTTCCACCTTAGGTTGGGGTGTGACAATAAATGTGGGTTAATTTCCCGTCAAAGATGATTAATCCAACAACCATTCAGAAAGATCACATGAAAAACACATAATCCACCTAAGGTTAATTAAACTAAGTAATAATCATGAACTTCTTCAACAAATGATTTTCATGTCAAGATTACATAAACTAGTAATTCATGTCAATAAATCCTAGATGAACATAAATCCTAATACAACAAGATCATTACAAACACTTTTCTTTCCAAACATAAGCATAAGGACGCACATTTAATCAAGACTAATTAAGACTTCTTACACCATTCCTAGTTTAAAAGACATGAACTAGCATAAAATACACAAATTCATGAATGGAGTTTAAATCATGAGTTTTACAACATTACACAACTAAACAACCACAAGTCTTAAATATCAAAAAAAAAAAATAAACACACAATTGCATTGAAGAATAACCGTGATAATACTATAACATTGACATAATATTCCCAATAATCCATAATATCACAAATGTTAACTAAACTTCATCTAAATTAAAGTGATATAAAGAGTTTAGCTCATCAAGAGCTCAAGAACAAAAACATACAAGCTTGAAGAGACAATAAGACTCATCGTTAATTTAACAAGAAATCAAACCAAAGGTCCAAGCTAGATGATGTATTTGATGAATGATGATATTCTTGATGTTGAAACCCTTATCGGATGCTTGCAAATGGATGGTAACCACCAAGTAATTGAGTTAGAACGGTGAGTTTGAGCACCTTGAACTCCTCTGGAATGTGGTGTCCTTTTTGTGTTAAGTGATTTGCATACTTATATAGAAATGCATAAGCATGGCCACACTCATATTAGTCAAACACGCCCTTCTATGCTTTTGCAAGCCCTATCTAGCAAGACCACACTTCTGTTTTTGCAAGGCCATGCTCGTGACCACGTAAGGCCGCGTTCCTATCTTGTCAAAACCTGTAGCGTCCATTGGGTTCATTGACTTCTCACAATCACAATCTAAGACCAGATTATAATCATGACCACTAATCAAAGATGTCTCCCATCACCTGGAGTACTTGCTAAAATCTTGGAGTATGGAGACACAAAGATATCACACGCAAGATGAGAGGGAGTTTGGTGCATGGCATGGACATGTCTGACCTTCGGCACTTCACAAAACATATTTGATCTCTAATTATTTTTCATTTTCTTTATAAATTCATAATCTTCACACTTATTTACAAATATTACTATCAAACCTGACATTTCACAAACAATAAAATTACGTGTCTACTCTCATGAAATTATAATGATAGTTCATAAAACATGGGAAAATTTGAGTAATAAATATGTTTAATTTTAAGCATATCAATTACGAAGACGAATTCTTTCTTCGTATATGGTTTCCGGATAAAATTGGTGTTTGATTTCTTCTATAAATATGCCTCAAGTAGCAATGGTGCAAGTACCTTGCTCAATTTATTTAAGCTTGCGTCTCCACCATAACTCAACAGTGTCTTTTAAGTATAGGGGTGTTGTAGTGATCTTTTTAGCATCATCATTTTGTCTACGCCCTTGAAGTATTATTCAATTTCTCAAAGGAATTCATCCGCAGTTGGTGCCTCTCATTTTCCAACGAACGGTGTTGGTTGGGGAATTTTGACCTTTGAGGAAGAGGGGTTGCTTGTACTAGCGCCTCCATTCGCTATGGCCATCATAGGAACACTAAATTCTCCTTGTATTGTCTTGTAGTTGTCATAACAACTTGTGAGTTCTTTCACCATATTTTTCCATGTTGGTTTTTAATTGACATAGCTCGTGAATAAGCATCTCTCTCATCTCATTTCGCATGATAGCGAAAGCAGCTTTGAAGTTTTCTTCTAATTCAACTATCTCGCCACTCAAAGGTTCAACCTTTTGCAGTGATTCATTGACGTGAGTTTTGCATATGTCAAATTCTGCCAAATATGGGATTTGTATTCGACCATTGACGTCTCGACATCCTCAACATGATTCTCTATACTTGCTATGAGTTCCTGTGTTGACTTTTTACCCTTCTTGGTCTCTTCTCCAACAACGAGGATGGTACCTTCAGGTTTTGATTCGGATGCCATCCCAATGAATCGATGTGCTCTGATACCAAATGTCACGGAGTTATCTTCTTGACTCACATCCGGCCTTAGAACTTGGTCTAAGTAAGCCTAAATGGTTGGGTTTATAGTGTTTTCAGCGGAAGACTTAAGGGGTGTTTGGGATTGCTTATTTTCACCAACTTATAACTTATAAACTTTTTAAAATGTAATAAGGTGTTTGGGATTTGTTGGGTCCATATTTGGTGGTTTGTACTTAGTTCTATGCTTGTTGGGCTGGGCTACGGGTTAGCTATGTAAACCGAGAACTCTAAAGAGTTTTCGGTGGGCTTGTGATTAATATGGGCCTAGTGTTTGGTTTCCCTATATATAGAGAATACATGTATAGGGTTTAGGGTTTCTAGTTGAACACTTGAGAGCCACCATCCAGAGAGTGAGTAGAACTAGGTTGTTCATTCTTATCATTATCAAGTATTGTAAGTGCTTAAGCACCCGACGTATTCAATAATATACGTGTGTTTTGAAGCGAATCATGTGTTACTTATTTGTTCTTATTCGTGTTCTTGAATCACCGAGTGTTGGTATTCCGAACCAATACTCGTTTGGTTGATTCCATATTGTAGTGATCCAGATTCGGGACTTACAATTGGTATCAGAGCCTTTGACGAATTCAGGCTCGTTATTGTTATATCAACGGATTCAAGATATCAAGTTCGGGTGGTTCTTATTGTTTCCGGTGAACTGTTGATCGGAGAAGAAGAAAGAAACTATTTTTGTGAACTGACTGATCAAAGTTGGGAAACAAATCAAAATCCAAATTTTCCGGAAATTTGTTACAAGTTAGTTGAGATATTTACTGGTTTTCGGCCATTGTGAGTTCTCGGAAACATTACTCACTTGTGTTCTCGGCTCACACTGTTCTCGGTGATTGAGTGTTCTCGGCCTTTGTTTTTTCTCGGCAAATTAGTGATTTCGGTCCAACTGATTTGGTCAACATACACAGTTCTCGGTTAACGTATTGTCAATTTTTGAGTTCTCGGTCAAAGAGGGTTTTCGATCAACTGATTTGGTCAACCAGAGATTTCGGTTAAATTTTTGGTCAGCTTGTGTTCTCGGTAAACCTTAGTTCTCGGCCCAAAGTCATTGTTCTCAGCCCAGTCAGTGTTTGGGCTTCTCTTATTGTACTTACAATTGGTATCAGAGCCTTTGAAGAATTCAGGCTCGTTATTGTGATATCAACAGATTCAAGATTTTGATTTAGTGGTGGTTGTGTTTGTTTTTCCGGTTAAAAGGGTGATCGGAGAAGAAAGAGCTATTTTTGGGAGAATATTGGCTTTGGTTTGGAAATCAAATCAAATTCCTAAATTCTCGGAAGTTTGTTGCTGCCAAAATCCAGAAGATTTAGAGATTTCGGCCAAAAATCCAGAAACTTTAGAGATTTCGGCTAGGATCAGATTGGCTTGTCTATGTTTTCGGTCAAAAAGTGGGTCAACAAATTGAGTTTTCGGTCAATCATTAGTCAGTACCTGATTTCTCGATCAACTGTTCTAGTTCTCGGTCAACGCAGGTCGTTCTCAGTCAACGAAAGTAGTTCTCGGTCAACGCAGGTCGTTCTCGGTCAACATCTGTTTTCAGCCAAACTTAGTTCTCGGTCAAAGAGTATTGTTAAAAAAAAAATTCAAAATACTCCCTATTAGTAAAAATCCATCCTTGAAAATTTTGGCGAAAATAATTTTTTTTCGGGTGATTTTCGGTGAAATTTTGGCGGGAAATTCGGAAAAATTTGTCTTGAACGAAATTTTTCCTAGCACTTCTCTTGACTGGGACATTCTTCTTGAAAATTTTGGAGATCATATTTTTTGAGCAATTTTGGCGGGAAAATCAGTTTAATCTGATTATTTACTCAATGGATTATTCACAACTCGTTTTTAAACCATGTTCCTTAAATTGTGGTGAGAAAATAGAAATGTATAAAATTCATAATGACAGTCTAAGTAGAGATATGGAAAGAATAAAATCAGAGAGTTTCAAACTTAAGAAAAATGAAAAGGGATTTTTAGACAAAATTGAATCTCTTAACAAGGACATTAAGAAACTTAAGTCTGATTTTAGCATAAAGAGTTGTTACCATAGTGATGCCAAACAAGAAATCGCTGAGTTAACTGCAAAACTGGAAGCCTCCAAGTTAGAGATCTTGAATCTAACTAGTAAGTTTGAAAAGGCTGAACTTGATTTTAAAAAATTCGATGGTTCCAGTAAAGTAGTCAACTCAATGATTGAAAACCAATTGTGGTGGAAGGAAAATGAAGGTGAGGGAATAGGATACAGTCAAGTTCCCCCACCTTGCAACCACAATTATGTCCCTACCCCTGTTACCAAAGAA
Organism: Bidens hawaiensis; assembly: GCF_021521415.1. Lineage (NCBI taxonomy): Eukaryota > Viridiplantae > Streptophyta > Magnoliopsida > Asterales > Asteraceae > Bidens > Bidens hawaiensis. The sequence goes on along the minus strand of NW_027505277.1, from coordinate 112,239 downwards.
CAGGAGGAAAAGATAAAAGACATGAAGTATGGTAAACAGGTTCAATCTGAAACTGTTGGATCAGGATCCCTAGAGGAAATCAAGCCTGCTTTTAAATGTTTGAACAATTTTGATGCTTCTACTTCATGTGCAGATATAGTAAATAATGTTGCTTCTGATAGTAAAGGGGTTCAGGCTAGTGAAAATGAATCTCATTCTAACGTGTCATCAAACTCAGATGACACCACAACTCAAAATTGTACTAATAATAATACACAGAGTTGTGGCAACAAAGGGAATGCACGTAAGAAATCAGCACAACAAGGACAGTCTCGTCCTCATAGATCCTACGGATCTCCATGTGTTGATAAATCATCGGGTGCTAATTATATTAAGAGGCAAACATGTTATCACTGTGGAACGCCAGGACATATAGCCAGAAATTGTGTCCATCGTCTATATGTTCCCTATTACAAGCAAAATCAGAAGGCTGTGCCAAGGGACAAGAAGAATGGAAAAACCTTTCCTAAGAAGGAATTCCAACATGAGGCTAGTGCTTACGTTGACATTAGAAGAAGGATGAAGGCATGTTTCGTCTGCGGGAACCACAGGCATTTGGCAAAGGAGTGTCACTACCGTGTTGTTAATAGACAAGCCCCTCAGGTGAAAGGTAACAAGTTTCAACCGAATCCAGTGGTTAAACAAAATTCTTATTCTAAAAAACCACGAGTATCTGCACAACGGGTCACAGATACTCAAGGATTCAAAGCTAATAACAGGTTTGCACTCAAAAGATTTAGAAACTGTTAAAAGAAAAATAAATTTTCAGAAATCAAAGAGTGTTGAGAGTTTCTAAGAGTTTAAATTCGAATTGCTCCACTCCAAAGTCTGTTCTTTCAAATTTTACTAAACCAAGACAGACTTGGAAACTTAAAACTCAGCGAACAAAATTTGTAATGACAAATGATTCTGTTAAAGATGGTGTTGGGACTTATATTTTAGACCGATGCATCGAATTAATTTGTGGGTGAAAAATGTATTATTCGGTCTCAACTAAGGGTGGATAGCTTGAAGACCAAGTCATGCTAGACTAGTATAAATAGATATTTTTATTCATTTGTCTAGTATGAGTGACTGTATTGTGTATGTGTGAGATTTAGGGTTTTATCCCTTTGAGAGAGTCTCCGCCGCCAGGATGAGCTCTCCTGGTGGCGGCTGAGATATTTCTTAATTGATTGTATGTATGAATGTATGTATGAGTGTTTCATCTTAATGAGAATCATTCGGCTAATATTTCATACTACCTTTTCTATCTTGTTTGTGTTTTGATTACAATTGTTCATCCTACTTGATTGTTGATTGTTAATCAAATCAGGCTCTCTCTCAATACACCTCATCCGTCCAACAGATATCATCATTCAAGAGTGAATCTGAGTAAGATTCGATCCTAACCATAGATCCGAGCTCCACACCGTTGATTGATTATTAACGACTATTTTCACGCTTCCGCACCGGGGCTCGGAACTCTCAATTGGTATCAGAGCTTGGGTTACCGAATCGTTCAGACTAACCGCTGAACAGATTCATTTCTCTCTTGAATCCACCATGGACGTTAAACGATGAAGTTCGTAGAAATTATTTTTGGGGGTGTTGAAATTATTTGATGATTCGGAGAAAAGTATATGGATTGATGTTTGGGTTGATGACTCGTTTGGAGATCCAACATCAATTTCATGTTTATTGGGTCAAAACGGTCCATATCTGATGTAACAGTGTTATTTGGCTCGTTTTGGGGCAACACTGTTCATCTGATTATTTCTAGATCTGAAAAGGTTGATTATGATATAAAGATAGGTTTCTTTGATTTCGAGATGACTTGGATAGGGCTATAGTGATTAATTTCAGATTACAAAATTTGATTTTTGGATTTGAAAAAATTAGGGTTTTGTGTGCTCGTGCTGCACAAACAGTAGATGTCTGTTGAAAAATATTGCCGATGGTACAAACTGATAAGGAGAATGTACAAGTCAAGAATGAACAGGTACTAAAGGCAATTTCATCATTGTTTGTTGCAGCAGATGCAAAGTGAATATTCGAGCAGGTTCTGCAAGGGCAAATCAATGACTGATGACGCAGAAATGAAGTTTTTATGTCTCGAGCACACTATGAACAAATAAGATTGGACTCGAGTATGGAAAAATGACTAAGTGTTGCTTCGAGCACAGGAGGTGTTTTGCCCAAGTACATCTTTGTTTTGCTCGAGCACAGGTTATTTCGAGCACATCTTATATCGAGCACATCAAATTCGAGCACACTTTGTGAAACCCAGAGCATATCATTTGTCTTCTCAAGAAAACTATTTTAAGGCTCGAGCACACTTTATTATTTATTCGAGCAGACTCTTTTTCGAGCATACTTTGTTTTGTCTTGAACAATTATGCTTGTGAAAACTCAAGTTTGTGTCGAGCATACCCTTGCTCCCGAGCACACTTTTGCTCCCGAGCATGCTTGGTGTTAAGTGAGAAAATGAAAAATCACAAGTACTCCCGAGCACACCCTTGCTCCCGAGCACACTTTTGCTCCCGAGCATGCTTGGTGGAAAATGAAAAAGAACTAAGTATTCCCGAGCACACTTGTACTTCCGAGTACACTTTGATCTCCGGGTACACTTTGTGTACTCGGTGAAAAATTGAAAAATCACAAGTGTTTTTTCTTCCGAGTACACTTTAGCTTTCCGAGTACACTTTTATTTCCGAGTACACTTTGATTTCCGAGTACACTCAGCTTTCCGAGTACACATTGATTTTCGAGTACACTTTAGCTTTCCGAGTACACTTTGATTTCCGAGTACACTCAGCTTTCCGAGTACACTTTGATTTCCGAGTACACTTTGATTTCCGAGTACACTATGATTTCGAGTACACTTTGCCTTCCGAGTACACTTTATGCTAGTGCAAAAAAAAAATTGTATTTTGTGCTAGGAATGTACTCGGAGTATACTTTGTGCTAGGAAAAGTGCTCCCAAGCATATTGTGTGCTAGGAAACAGAGTTCGTGAAACATTTCAAAGTTTTGAAGAAACTTTTGAGACTTTTGGTACCGTTGACCGTTTGACCAAGCTGTTCTCTACGGAAGATATATACCAGGGGTATTTTGGTAATTTTTCTCCAATCATCAACAAGCTTATGGAATTCAAACCTCATCCAATTTCACGACTTCATCAAAAGATTTACAAGAACAAGTGTTGACCAAACTTACGGATTTAATCACTTTTAGTGTCAACCAACTTTTGAATATGTTCATTTGAGATTTTTACAGTTTTGATAAGGTCATCAAGATTGTTTCACCCACACTTGATTTGAAGACACATTTATTAAAGACAATTGCAACGATATTGGGGGAGTAAAATCTTTGAATTTCATTGCAAATGGTTAGCTTCAAATCAAGTAAAAAACTCAAGTTAAGGAAAAGTTGATCAAGATTAATAATCCAAGGTTTTTCAAAGATGTTTCATCGTTTGTAAGTTTTCAGATTTCCTAGTACGGATGAGAAGATAGAGTCATCACGAGTAACAAGTTGAAAGGATGATCAGTAGAGTTCAACCTCCTATGAAATAGTCACTTGAACAGTCAAGAACGGGTTATGGTTGACTTGAATTCTATTTTAATTCAGGGAATGGTTTGAAGATGATTTACAGGGGAAGAAACAGATTTGAAGAATGAAAGATTATTTGATGATCACAATGAGTTAATTTCTTTTTATGATAATCTTGTTACTTGAAGTTGATCTTTTGAAGTTCAAAGCCTGTTCATATGCCCATACAACTATATCCAAAAGCGGTATAAGAGTGATGATTCGAAATGAACAACGGGAGAAGCTTAACTAGAGGGGGAGAATTTCAACGAAAGACAACGAGTTATGAGGTGATCATGGAAGAAATTCGATGGCATCGGTCTAAGAGGGAGATTGTTGGGACTTATATTTTAGACCGATGCATCGAATTAATTTGTGGGTGAAAAATGTATTATTCGGTCTCAACCAAGGGTGGATAGCTTGAAGACCAAGTCATGCTAGACTAGTATAAATAGATATTTTTATTCATTTGTCTAGTATGAGTGACTGTATTGTGTATGTGTGAGATTTAGGGTTTTATCCCTTTGAGAGAGTCTCCGCCGCCAGGATGAGCTCTCCTGGTGGCGGCTGAGATATTTCTTAATTGATTGTATGTATGAATGTATGTATGAGTGTTTCATCTTAATGAGAATCATTCGGCTAATATTTCATACTACCTTTTTTATCTTGTTTGTGTTTTGATTACAATTGTTCATCCTACTTTATTGTTGATTGTTAATCAAATCATGCTCTCTCTCAATACACCTCATCCGTCCAACAGATATCATCATTCAAGAGTGAATCTGAGTAAGATTCGATCCTAACCCTAGATCCGAGCTCCACACCATTGATTGATTATTAACGACTATTTTCACGCTTCCGCACCGGGGCTCGGAACTCTCAATTGGTATCAGAGCTTGGGTTACCGAATCGTTCAGACTAACCGCTGAACAGATTCATTTCTCTCTTGAATCCACCATGGACGTTAAACGATGAAGTTCGTTGAAATTATTTTTGGGGGTTTTGAAATTATTTGATGATTCGGAGAAAAGTATATGGATTGATGTTTGGGTTGATGACTCGTTTGGAGATCCAACATCAATTTCATGTTTATTGGGTCAAAACGGTCCAGATCTGATGTAACAGTGTTATTTGGCTCGTTTTGGGGCAACACTGTTCATCTGATTATTTCTAGATCTGAAAATGTTGATTATGATATAAAGATAGGTTTCTTTGATTTCGAGATGACTTGGATAGGGCTATAGTGATTAATTTCAGATTACGAAATTTGATTTTTGGATTTGAAAAAATTAGGGTTTTGTGTGCTCGTTCTGCACAAACAGTAGATGTTTGTTGAAAAATATTGCCGATGGTACAAACTGATAAGGAGAATGTACAAGTCAAGAATGAACAGGTACTAAAGGCAATTTCATCATTGTTTGTTGCAGCAGATGCAAAGTGAATATTCGAGCAGGTTCTGCAAGGGCAAATCAGTGACTGATGATGCAGAAATGAAGTTTTGATGTCTCGAGCACACTATGAACAAATAAGATTGGACTCGAGTATGGAAAAATGACTAAGTGTTGCTTCGAGCACGGGAGGTGTTTTGCCCAAGCACATCTTTGTTTTGCTCGAGCACAGGTTATTTCGAGCACATCTTATATCGAGCACATCAAATTCGAGCACACTTTGTGAAACCCAGAGCATATCCTTTGTCTTCTCAAGAAAACTATTTTAAGGCTCGAGCACACTTTATTATTTATTCGAGCAGACTCTTTTTCGAGCATACTTTGTTTTGTCTTGAACAATTATGCTTGTGAAAACTCAAGTTTGTGTCGAGCATACCCTTGCTCCCGAGCACACTTTTGTTCCCGTGCATGCTTGGTGTTAAGTGGGAAAATGAAAAATCACAAGTACTCCCGAGCACACCCTTGCTCCCGAGCACACTTTTGCTCCCGAGCATGCTTGGTGGAAAATGAAAAAGAACTAAGTATTCCCGAGCACACTTGTACTTCCGAGTACGCTTTGATCTCCGGGTACACTTTGTGTACTCGGTGAAAAATTGAAAAATCACAAGTGTTTTTTCTTCCGAGTACACTTTAGCTTTCCGAGTACACTTTGATTTCCGAGTACACTTTGATTTCCGAGTACACTTTGATTTTCGAGTACACTTTAGCTTTCCGAGTACACTTTGAATTCCGAGTACACTCAGCTTTCCGAGTACACTTTGATTTCCGAGTACACTTTGATTTCGAGTACACTTTGCCTTCCGAGTACACTTTATGCTAGCGCAAAAAAAAATTGTATTTTGTGCTAGGAATGTACTCGGAGTATACTTTGTGCTAGGAAAAGTGCTCCCAAGCACATTGTGTGCTAGGAAACAGAGTTTGTGAAACATTTCAAAGTTTTGAAGAAACTTTTGAGACTTTTGGTACCGTTGACCGTTTGACCAAGCTGTTCTCTACGGAAGATATATACCAGGGGTATTTTGGTATTTTTTCTCCAATCATCAACAAGCTTATGGAATTCAAACCTCATCCAATTTCACGACTTCATCAAAAGATTTACAAGAACAAGTGTTGACCAAACTTACGGATTTAATCACTTTTAGTGTCAACCAACTTTTGAATATGTCCATTTGAGATTTTTACAGTTTTGATGAGGTCATCAAGATTGTTTCACCCACACTTAATTTGAAGACACATTTATTAAAGACAATTGCAACGATATTGGGGGAGTAAAATCTTTGAATTTCATTTCAAATGGTTAGCTTCAAATCAAGTAAAAGACTCAAGTTAAGGAAAAGTTGATCAAGATTAATAATCCAAGGTTTTTCAAAGATGTTTCATCGTTTGTAAGTTTTCAGATTTCCTAGTACGGATGAGAAGATAGAGTCATCACGAGTAACAAGTTGAAAGGATGATCAGTAGAGTTCAACCTCCTATGAAATAGTCACTTGAACAGTCAAGAACGGGTTATGGTTGACTTGAATTCTATTTTAATTCAGGGAATGGTTTGAAGATGATTTACAGGGGAAGAAACAGATTTGAAGAATGAAAGATTATTTGATGATCACAATGAGTTAATTTCTTTTTATGATAATCTTGTTACTTGAAGTTGATCTTTTGAAGTTCAAAGCCTCGTTCATATGCCCATACAACTATATCCAAAAGCGGTATAAGAGTGATGATTCGAAATGAACAACTGGAGAAGCTTAACGAGAGGGGGAGAATTTCAACGAAAGACAACGAGTTATGAGGTGATCATGGAAGAAATTCGATGGCATCGGTCTAAGAGGGAGATTGTTGGGACTTATATTTTAGACCGATGCATCGAATTAATTTGTGGGTGAAAAATGTATTATTCGGTCTCAACCAAGGGTGGATAGCTTGAAGACCAAGTCATGCTAGACTAGTATAAATAGATATTTTTATTCATTTGTCTAGTATGAGTGACTGTATTGTGTATGTGTGAGATTTAGGGTTTTATCCCTTTGAGAGAGTCTCCGCCGCCAGGATGAGCTCTCCTGGTGGCGGCTGAGATATTTCTTAATTGATTGTATGTATGAATGTATGTATGAGTGTTTCATCTTAATGAGAATCATTCGGCTAATATTTCATACTACCTTTTCTATCTTGTTTGTGTTTTGATTACAATTGTTCATCCTACTTTATTGTTGATTGTTAATCAAATCAGGCTCTCTCTCAATACACCTCATCCGTCCAACAGATATCATCATTCAAGAGTGAATCTGAGTAAGATTCGATCCTAACCCTAGATCCGAGCTCCACACCATTGATTGATTATTAACGACTATTTTCACGCTTCCGCACCGGGGCTCGGAACTCTCAATTGGTATCAGAACTTGGCTTACCGAATCGTTCAGACTAACCGCTGAACAGATTCATTTCTCTCTTGAATCCACCATGGACGTTAAACGATGAAGTTCGTTGAAATTATTATTGGGGGTTTTGAAATTATTTGATGATTCGGAGAAAAGTATATGGATTGATGTTTGGGTTGATGACTCGTTTAGAGATCCAACATCAATTTCATGTTTATTGGGTCAAAACGGTCCAGATCTGATGTAACAGTGTTATTTGGCTCGTTTTGGGGCAACACTGTTTATCGGATTATTTCTAGATCTGAAAATATTGATTATGATATAAAGATAGGTTTCTTTGATTTCGAGATGACTTGGATAGGGCTATAGTGATTAATTTCAGATTACGAAATTTGATTTTTGGATTTGAAAAAGTTAGGGTTTTGTGTGCTCGTGCTGCACAAACAGTAGATGTTTGTTGAAAAATATTGCCGATGGTACAAACTGATAAGGAGAATGTACAAGTCAAGAATGAACAGGTACTAAAGGCAATTTCATCATTGTTTGTTGCAGCAGATGCAAAGTGAATATTCGAGCAGGTTCTGCAAGGGCAAATCAGTGACTGATGACGCAGAAATGAAGTTTTTATGTCTCGAGCACACTATGAACAAATAAGACTGGACTCGAGTATGGAAAAATGACTAAGTGTTGCTTCGAGCACAGGAGGTGTTTTGCCCAAGCACATCTTTGTTTTGCTCGAGCACAGGTTATTTCGAGCATCTCTTATATCGAGCACATCAAATTCGAGCACACTTTGTGAAACCCAGAGCATATCCTTTGTCTTCTCAAGAAAACTATTTTAAGGCTCGAGCACACTTTATTATTTATTCGAGCAGACTCTTTTTCGAGCATACTTTGTTTTGTCATGAACAATTATGCTTGTGAAAACTCAAGTTTGTGTCGAGCATACCCTTGCTCCCGAGCACACTTTTGCTCCCGAGCATGCTTGGTGTTAAGTGAGAAAATGAAAAATCACAAGTACTCCCGAGCACACCCTTGCTCCCGAGCACACTTTTGCTCCCGAGCATGCTTGGTGGAAAATGAAAAAGAACTAAGTATTCCCGAGCACACTTGTACTTCCGAGTACACTTTGATCTCCGGGTACACTTTGTGTACTCGGTGAAAAATTGAAAAATCACAAGTGTTTTTTCTTCCGAGTACACTTTAGCTTTCCGAGTACACTTTTATTTCCGAGTACACTTTGATTTCCGAGTACACTCAGCTTTCCGAGTACACTTTGATTTTCGAGTACACTTTAGCTTTCCGAGTACACTTTGATTTCCGAGTACACTCAGCTTTCCGAGTACACTTTGATTTCCGAGTACACTTTGATTTCGAGTACACTTTGCCTTCCGAGTACACTTTATGCTAGTGCAAAAAAAATTGTATTTTGTGCTAGGAATGTACTCGGAGTATACTTTGTGCTAGGAAAAGTGCTCCCAAGCACATTGTGTGCTAGGAAACAGAGTTTGTGAAACATTTCAAAGTTTTGAAGAAACTTTTGAGACTTTTGGTACCGTTGACCGTTTGACCAAGCTGTTCTCTACGGAAGATATATACCAGGGGTATTTTGGTAATTTTTCTCCAATCATCAACAAGCTTATGGAATTCAAACCTCATCCAATTTCACGACTTCATCAAAAGATTTACAAGAACAAGTGTTGACCAAACTTACGGATTTAATCACTTTTAGTGTCAACCAACTTTTGAATATGTTCATTTGAGATTTTTACAGTTTTGATGAGGTCATCAAGATTGTTTCACCCACACTTGATTTGAAGACACATTTATTAAAGACAATTGCAACGATATTGGGGGAGTAAAATCTTTGAATTTCATTGCAAATGGTTAGCTTCAAATCAAGTAAAAGACTCAAGTTAAGGAAAAGTTGATCAAGATTAATAATCCAAGGTTTTTCAAAGATGTTTCATCGTTTGTAAGTTTTCAGATTTCCTAGTACGGATGAGAAGATAGAGTCATCACGAGTAACAAGTTGAAAGGATGATCAGTAGAGTTCAACCTCCTATGAAATAGTCACTTGAACAGTCAAGAACGGGTTATGGTTGACTTGAATTCTATTTTAATTCAGGGAATGGTTTGAAGATGATTTACAGGGGAAGAAACAGATTTGAAGAATGAAAGATTATTTGATGATCACAATGAGTTAATTTCTTTTTATGATAATCTTGTTACTTGAAGTTGATCTTTTGAAGTTTAAAGCCTCGTTCATATGCCCATACAACTATATCCAAAAGCGGTATAAGAGTGATGATTCGAAATGAACAACGGGAGAAGCTTAACGAGAGGGGGAGAATTTCAACGAAAGACAACGAGTTATGAGGTGATCATGGAAGAAATTCGATGGCATCGGTCTAAGAGGGAGATTGTTGGGACTTATATTTTAGACCGACGCATCGAATTAATTTGTGGGTGAAAAATGTATTATTCGGTCTCAACCAAGGGTGGATAGCCTGAAGACCAAGTCATGCTAGACTAGTATAAATAGATATTTTTATTCATTTGTCTAGTATGAGTGACTGTATTATGTATGTGTGAGATTTAGGGTTTTATCCCTTTGAGAGAGTCTCCGCCGCCAGGATGAGCTCTCCTGGTGGCGGCTGAGATATTTCTTAATTGATTGTATGTATGAATGTATGTATGAGTGTTTCATCTTAATGAGAATCATTCGGCTAATATTTCATACTACCTTTTCTATCTTGTTTGTGTTTTGATTACAATTGTTCATCCTACTTTATTGTTGATTGTTAATCAAATCAGGCTCTCTCTCAATACACCTCATCCGTCCAACAGATATCATCATTCAAGAGTGAATCTGAGTAAGATTCGATCCTAACCCTAGATCCGAGCTCCACACCGTTGATTGATTATTAACGACTATTTTCACGCTTCCGCACCGGGGCTCGGAACTCTCAATTGGTATCAGAGCTTGGGTTACCGAATCGTTCAGACTAACCGCTGAACAGATTCATTTCGATCTTGAATCCACCATGGACGTTAAACGATGAAGTTCGTTGAAATTATTTTTGGGGGTGTTGAAATTATTTGATGATTCGGAGAAAAGTATATGGATTGATGTTTGGGTTGATGACTCGTTTGGAGATCCAACATCAATTTCTTGTTTATTGGGTCAAAACGGTCCAGATCTGATGTAACAGTGTTATTTGGCTCGTTTTGGGGCAACACTGTTCATCTGATTATTTCTAGATCTGAAAAGGTTGATTATGATATAAAGATAGGTTTCTTTGATTTCGAGATGACTTGGATAGGGCTATAGTGATTAATTTCAGATTACGAAATTTGATTTTTGGATTTGAAAAAATTAGGGTTTTGTGTGCTCGTGCTGCACAAACAGTAGATGTTTGTTGAAAAATATTGCCGATGGTACAAACTGATAAGGAGAATGTACAAGTCAAGAATGAACAGGTACTAAAGGCAATTTCATCATTGTTTGTTGCAGCAGATGCAAAGTGAATATTCGAGCAGGTTCTGCAAGGGCAAATCAGTGACTGATGACGCAGAAATGAAGTTTTTTTATGTCTCGAGCACACTATGAACAAATAAGTTTGGACTCGAGTATGGAAAAATGACTAAGTGTTGCTTCGAGCACAGGAGGTGTTTTGCCCAAGCACATCTTTGTTTTGCTCGAGCACAGGTTATTTCGAGCACATCTTATATCGAGCACATCAAATTCGGGCACACTTTGTGAAACCCAGAGCATATCATTTGTCTTCTCAAGAAAACTATTTTAAGGCTCGAGCACACTTTATTATTTATTCGAGCAGACTCTTTTTCGAGCATACTTTGTTTTGTCTTGAACAATTATGCTTGTGAAAACTCAAGTTTTTGTCGAGCATACCCTTGCTCCCGAGCACACTTTTGCTCCTGAGCATGCTTGGTGTTAAGTGAGAAAATGAAAAATCACAAGTACTCCCGAGCACACCCTTGCTCCCGAGCACACTTTTGCTCCCGAGCATGCTTGGTGGAAAATGAAAAAGAACTAAGTATTCCCAAGCACACTTGTACTTCCGAGTACACTTTGATCTCCGGGTACACTTTGTGTACTCGGTGAAAAATTGAAAAATCACAAGTGTTTTTTCTTCCGAGTACACTTTAGCTTTCCGAGTACACTTTTATTTCCGAGTACACTTTGATTTCCGAGTACACTCAGCTTTCCGAGTACACTTTGATTTTCGAGTACACTTTAGCTTTCCGAGTACACTTTGATTTCCGAGTACACTCAGCTTTCCGAGTACACTTTGATTTCCGAGTACACTTTGATTTCCGAGTACACTTTGATTCCGAGTACACTTTGCCTTCCGAGTACACTTTATGCTAGTGCAAAAAAAAATTGTATTTTGTGCTAGGAATGTACTCGGAGTATACTTTGTGCTAGGAAAAGTGCTCCCAAGCACATTGTGTGCTAGGAAACAGAGTTTGTGAAACATTTCAAAGTTTTGAAGAAACTTTTGAGATTTTTGGTACCGTTGACCGTTTGACCAAGCTGTTCTCTACGGAAGATATATACCAGGGGTATTTTGGTAATTTTTCTCCAATCATCAACAAGCTTATGGAATTCAAACCTCATCCAATTTCACGACTTCATCAAAAGATTTACAAGAACAAGTGTTGACCAAACTTACGGATTTAATCACTTTTAGTGTCAACCAACTTTTGAATATGTTCATTTGAGATTTTTACAGTTTTGATGAGGATGATCAAGATTGTTTCACCCACACTTGATTTGAAGACACATTTATTAAAGACAATTGCAACGATATTGGGGGAGTAAAATCTTTGAATTTCATTGCAAATGGTTAGCTTCAAATCAAGTAAAAGACTCAAGTTAAGGAAAAGTTGATCAAGATTAATAATCCAAGGTTTTTCAAAGATGTTTCATCGTTTGTAAGTTTTCAGATTTCCTAGTACGGATGAGAAGATAGAGTCATCACAAGTAACAAGTTTAAAGGATGATCAGTAGAGTTCAACCTCCTATGAAATAGTCACTTGAACAGTCAAGAACGGGTTATGGTTGACTTGAATTCTATTTTAATTCAGGGAATGGTTTGAAGATGATTTACAGGGGAAGAAACAGATTTGAAGAATGAAAGATTATTTGATGATCACAATGAGTTAATTTCTTTTTATGATAATCTTGTTACTTGAAGTTGATCTTTTGAAGTTCAAAGCCTCGTTCATATGCCCATACAACTATATCCAAAAGCGGTATAAGAGTGATGATTCGAAATGAACAACGGGAGAAGCTTAACGAGACGGGGAGAATTTCAACGAAAGACAACGAGTTATGAGGTGATCATGGAAGAAATTCGATGGCATCGGTCTAAGAGGGAGATTTTTGGGACTTATATTTTAGACCGATGCATCGAATTAATTTGTTGGTGAAAAATGTATTATTCGGTCTCAACCAAGGGTGGATAGCTTGAAGACCAAGTCATGCTAGACTAGTATAAATAGATATTTTTATTCATTTGTCTAGTATGAGTGACTGTATTGTGTATGTGTGAGATTTAGGGTTTTATCCCTTTGAGAGAGTCTCCGCCGCCAGGATGAGCTCTCCTGGTGGCGGCTGAGATATTTCTTAATTGATTGTATGTATGAATGTATGTATGAGTGTTTCATCTTAATGAGAATCATTCGGCTAATATTTCATACTACCTTTTCTATCTTGTTTGTGTTTTGATTACAATTGTTCATCCTACTTTATTGTTGATTGTTAATCAAATCAGGCTCTCTCTCAATACACCTCATCCGTCCAACAGATATCATCATTCAAGAGTGAATCTGAGTAAGATTCGATCCTTACCCTAGATCCGAGCTCCACACCGTTGATTGATTATTAACGACTATTTTCACGCTTCCGCACCGGGGCTCGGAACTCTCAATTGGTATCAGAGCTTGGGTTACCGAATCATTCAGACTAACCGCTGAACAGATTCATTTCGCTCTTGAATCCACCATGGACGTTAAACGATGAAGTTCGTTGAAATTATTTTTGGGGGTGTTGAAATTATTTGATGATTCGGAGAAAAGTATATGGATTGATGTTTGGGTTGATGACTCGTTTGGAGATCCAACATCAATTTCATGTTTATTGGGTCAAAACGGTCCAAATCTGATGTAACAGTGTTATTTGGCTCGTTTTGGGGCAACACTGTTCATCTGATTATTTCTAGATCTGAAAAGGTTGATTATGATATAAAGATAGGTTTCTTTGATTTCGAGATGACTTGGATAGGGCTATAGTGATTAATTTCAGATTACGAAATTTAATTTTTGGATTTGAAAAAATTAGGGTTTTGTGTGCTCGTGCTGCACAAACAGTAGATGTTTGTTGAAAAATATTGCCGATGGTACAAACTGATAAGGAGAATGTACAAGTCAAGAATGAACAGGTACTAAAGGCAATTTCATCATTGTTTGTTGCAGCAGATGCAAAGTGAATATTCGAGCAGGTTCTGCAAGGGCAAATCAATGACTGATGACGCAGAAATGAAGTTTTGATGTCTCGAGCACACTATGAACAAATAAGATTGGACTCGAGTATGGAAAAATGACTAAGTGTTGCTTCGAGCACAGGAGGTGTTTTGCCCAAGCACATCTTTGTTTTGCTCGAGCACAGGTTATTTCGAGCACATCTTATATCGAGCACATCAAATTCGAGCACACTTTGTGAAACCCAGAGCATATCCTTTGTCTTCTCAAGAAAACTATTTTAAGGATCGAGAACACTTTATTATTTATTCGAGCAGACTCTTTTTCGAGCATACTTTGTTTTGTCTTCAACAATTATGCTTGTGAAAACTCAAGTTTGTGTCGAGCATACCCTTGCTCCCGAGCACACTTTTGCTCCCGAGCATGCTTGGTGTTAAGTGAGAAAATGAAAAATCACAAGTACTCCCGAGCACACCCTTGCTCCCGAGCACACTTTTGCTCCCGAGCATGCTTGGTGGAAAATGAAAAAGAACTAAGTATTCCCGAGCACACTTGTACTTCCGAGTACACTTTGATCTCCGGGTACACTTTGTGTACTCGGTGAAAAATTGAAAAATCACAAGTGTTTTTTCTTCCGAGTACACTTTAGCTTTCCGAGTACACTTTGATTTCCGAGTACACTTTGATTTCCGAGTACACTCAGCTTTCCGAGTACACTTTGATTTTCGAGTACACTTTAGCTTTCCGAATACACTTTGAATTCCGAGTACACTCAGCTTTCCGAGTACACTTTGATTTCCGAGTACACTTTGATTTCCGAGTACACTTTGATTTCGAGTACACTTTGCCTTCCGAGTACACTTTATGCTAATGCAAAAAAAAAATTGTATTTTGTGCTAGGAATGTACTCGGAGTATACTTTGTGCTAGGAAAAGTGCTCCCAAGCACATTGTGTGCTAGGAAACAGAGTTTGTGAAACATTTCAAAGTTTTGAAGAAACTTTTAAGACTTTTGGTACCGTTGACCGTTTGACCAAACTGTTCTCTACGGAAGATATATACCAGGGGTATTTTGGTAATTTTTCTCCAATCATCAACAAGCTTATGGAATTCAAACCTCATCCAATTTCACGACTTCATCAAAAGATTTACAAGAACAAGTGTTGACCAAACTTACGGATTTAATCACTTTTAGTGTCAACTAACTTTTGAATATGTTCATTTGAGATTTTTACAGTTTTGATGAGGATGATCAAGATTGTTTCACCCACACTTGATTTGAAGACACATTTATTAAAGACAATTGCAACGATATTGGGGGAGTAAAATCTTTGAATTTCATTGCAAATGGTTAGCTTCAAATCAAGTAAAAGACTCAAGTTAAGGAAAAGTTGATCAAGATTAATAATCCAAGGTTTTTCAAAGATGTTTCATCGTTTGTAAGTTTTCAGATTTCCTAGTACGGATGAGAAGATAGAGTCATCACAAGTAACAAGTTTAAAGGATTATCAGTAGAGTTCAACCTCCTATGAAATAGTCACTTGAACAGTCAAGAACGGGTTATGGTTGACTTGAATTCTATTTTAATTCAGGGAATGGTTTGAAGATGATTTACAGGGGAAGAAACAGATTTGAAGAATGAAAGATTATTTGATGATCACAATGAGTTAATTTCTTTTTATGATAATCTTGTTACTTGAAGTTGATCTTTTGAAGTTGAAAGCCTCGTTCATATGCCCATACAACTATATCCAAAAGCGGTATAAGAGTGATGATTCGAAATGAACAACGGGAGAAGCTTAACGAGACGGGGAGAATTTCAACGAAAGACAACGAGTTATGAGGTGATCATGGAAGAAATTCGATGGCATCGGTCTAAGAGGGAGATTTTTGGGACTTATATTTTAGACCGATGCATCGAATTAATTTGTTGGTGAAAAATGTATTATTCGGTCTCAACCAAGGGTGGATAGCTTGAAGACCAAGTCATGCTAGACTAGTATAAATAGATATTTTTATTCATTTGTCTAGTATGAGTGACTGTATTGTGTATGTGTGAGATTTAGGGTTTTATCCCTTTGAGAGAGTCTCCGCCGCCAGGATGAGCTCTCCTGGTGGCGGCTGAGATATTTCTTAATTGATTGTATGTATGAATGTATGTATGAGTGTTTCATCTTAATGAGAATCATTCGGCTAATATTTCATACTACCTTTTCTATCTTGTTTGTGTTTTGATTACAATTGTTCATCCTACTTTATTGTTGATTGTTAATCAAATCAGGCTCTCTCTCAATACACCTCATCCGTCCAACAGATATCATCATTCAAGAGTGAATCTGAGTAAGATTCGATCCTAACCCTAGATCCGAGCTCCACACCGTTGATTGATTATTAACGACTATTTTCACGCTTCCGCACCGGGGCTCGGAACTCTCAATTGGTATCAGAGCTTGGGTTACCGAATCGTTCAGACTAACCGCTGAACAGATTCATTTCGCTCTTGAATCCACCATGGACGTTAAACGATGAAGTTCGTTGAAATTATTTTTGGGGGTGTTGAAATTATTTGATGATTCGGAGAAAAGTATATGGATTGATGTTTGGGTTGATGACTCGTTTGGAGATCCAACATCAATTTCATGTTTATTGGGTCAAAACGGTCCAAATCTGATGTAACAGTGTTATTTGGCTCGTTTTGGGGCAACACTGTTCATCTGATTATTTCTAGATCTGAAAAGGTTGATTATGATATAAAGATAGGTTTCTTTGATTTCGAGATGACTTGGATAGGGCTATAGTGATTAATTTCAGATTACGAAATTTGATTTTTGGATTTGAAAAAATTAGGGTTTTGTGTGCTCGTGCTGCACAAACAGTAGATGTTTGTTGAAAAATATTGCCGATGGTACAAACTGATAAGGAGAATGTACAAGTCAAGAATGAACAGGTACTAAAGGCAATTTCATCATTGTTTGTTGCAGCAGATGCAAAGTGAATATTCGAGCAGGTTCTGCAAGGGCAAATCAATGACTGATGACGCAGAAATGAAGTTTTGATGTCTCGAGCACACTATGAACAAATAAGATTGGACTCGAGTATGGAAAAATGACTAAGTGTTGCTTCGAGCACAGGAGGTGTTTTGCCCAAGCACATCTTTGTTTTGCTCGAGCACAGGTTATTTCGAGCACATCTTATATCGAGCACATCAAATTCGAGCACACTTTGTGAAACCCAGAGCATATCCTTTGTCTTCTCAAGAAAACTATTTTAAGGATCGAGAACACTTTATTATTTATTCGAGCAGACTCTTTTTCGAGCATACTTTGTTTTGTCTTCAACAATTATGCTTGTGAAAACTCAAGTTTGTGTCGAGCATACCCTTGCTCCCGAGCACACTTTTGCTCCCGAGCATGCTTGGTGTTAAGTGAGAAAATGAAAAATCACAAGTACTCCCGAGCACACCCTTGCTCCCGAGCACACTTTTGCTCCCGAGCATGCTTGGTGGAAAATGAAAAAGAACTAAGTATTCCCGAGCACACTTGTACTTCCGAGTACACTTTGATCTCCGGGTACACTTTGTGTACTCGGTGAAAAATTGAAAAATCACAAGTGTTTTTTCTTCCGAGTACACTTTAGCTTTCCGAGTACACTTTGATTTCCGAGTACACTTTGATTTCCGAGTACACTCAGCTTTCCGAGTACACTTTGATTTTCGAGTACACTTTAGCTTTCCGAGTACACTTTGAATTCCGAGTACACTCAGCTTTCCGAGTACACTTTGATTTCCGAGTACACTTTGATTTCCGAGTACACTTTGATTTCGAGTACACTTTGCCTTCCGAGTACACTTTATGCTAGTGCAAAAAAAAAAATTGTATTTTGTGCTAGGAATGTACTCGGAGTATACTTTGTGCTAGGAAAAGTGCTCCCAAGCACATTGTGTGCTAGGAAACAGAGTTTGTGAAACATTTCAAAGTTTTGAAGAAACTTTTGAGACTTTTGGTACCGTTGACCGTTTGACCAAACTGTTCTCTACGGAAGATATATACCAGGGGTATTTTGGTAATTTTTCTCCAATCATCAACAAGCTTATGGAATTCAAACCTCATCCAATTTCACGACTTCATCAAAAGATTTACAAGAACAAGTGTTGACCAAACTTACGGATTTAATCACTTTTAGTGTCAACCAACTTTTGAATATGTTCATTTGAGATTTTTACATTTTTGATGAGGATGATCAAGATTGTTTCACCCACACTTGATTTGAAGACACATTTATTAAAGACAATTGCAACGATATTGGGGGAGTAAAATCTTTGAATTTCATTGCAAATGGTTAGCTTCAAATCAAGTAAAAGACTCAAGTTAAGGAAAAGTTGATCAAGATTAATAATCCAAGGTTTTTCAAAGATGTTTCATCGTTTGTAAGTTTTCAGATTTCCTAGTACGGATGAGAAGATAGAGTCATCACGAGTAACAAGTTGAAAGGATGATCAGTAGAGTTCAACCTCCTATGAAATAGTCACTTGAACAGTCAAGAACGGGTTATGGTTGACTTGAATTCTATTTTAATTCATGGAATGGTTTGAAGATGATTTACAGGGGAAGAAACAGATTTGAAGAATGAAAGATTATTTGATGATCACAATGAGTTAATTTCTTTTTATGATAATCTTGTTACTTGAAGTTGATCTTTTGAAGTTCAAAGCCTCGTTCATATGCCCATACAACTATATCCAAAAGCGGTATAAGAGTGATGATTCGAAATGAACAACGGGAGAAGCTTAACGAGAGGGGGAGAATTTCAACGAAAGACAACGAGTTATGAGGTGATCATGGAAGAAATTCGATGGCATCGGTCTAAGAGGGAGATTGTTGGGACTTATATTTTAGACCGATGCATCGAATTAATTTGTGGGTGAAAAATGTATTATTCGGTCTCAACCAAGGGTGGATAGCTTGAAGACCAAGTCATGCTAGACTAGTATAAATAGATATTTTTATTCATTTGTTTAGTATGAGTGACTGTATTGTGTATGTGTGAGATTTAGGGTTTTATCCCTTTGAGAGAGTCTCCGCCGCCAGGATGAGCTCTCCTGGTGGCGGCTGAGATATTTCTTAATTGATTGTATGTATGAATGTATGTATGAGTGTTTCATCTTAATGAGAATCATTCGGCTAATATTTCATACTACCTTTTCTATCTTGTTTGTGTTTTGATTACAATTGTTCATCCTACTTTATTGTTGATTGTTAATCAAATCAGGCTCTCTCTCAATACACCTCATCCGTCCAACAGATATCATCATTCAAGAGTGAATCTGAGTAAGATTCGATCCTAACCCTAGATCCGAGCTCCACACCGTTGATTGATTATTAACGACTATTTTCACGCTTCCGCACCGGGGCTCGGAACTCTCAGATGGGGAAGATATGAGTTGGAAAGAGGTCGCATATGTTGATGCTTAAGGGAACCCCAAGACATTTATGACTTGGGTTCCTATGTCCAACTAATCCCGCTATGCGTGTAGGAACAACCACAAATTCATTGTTTATTAAATGGGTTGTTCCAGGCACATAACAGGGCAAGTATCCATTGTTTTAAAATCTTTAAATCATAAAATGGATTATTTGTTGCCTGGACGGGATGATTTTAGGGTGATAGAACGTTTTTAATCTGCTCTCTAAGTGTGTAGGAACAAATCAGGGAATACATTGCATATTAAAAGGCTTGTTCCACTCGCAAGGATGCAAAATCTCAAAACAAGCTTATTCCTAGGGGAGATTCTAACAAATGAAAAATGATGTCTTGAAGATAAAAGGTAACCGTATCACTTTGGTATGAAAGATTGATCAGTCAAAAAGATTTTAAAATTTTAAATTTTTATAAAAAAAATACAAAAAATAGTTTTACAAGTATAGTGTATTTTGTTTCCCAAAAATGAGAAAATGACTTGAACGTGCATGAGAAATGATAGTACATCAGTTGGCTGACTATCACACTTCATAAAAGTTTTATTAAATACTACGTTTTGACGATTGAGTCTTTTTAAGGTTAAATTTGTACATAAAAGTTTTTCTTTTCTGTTATGTTTTTGCACAAATTTAAGGGGAGAAAATTAAAAAATTCAAAAAGAGTGTGTGTTTAATAAAAAAAATGTATATTACTATCTATGTCTTTCAAATTTCATTCTCGCTTAAAATTATGTCGGTTGCTCAAGTCTGAAGGACATATACTCATATATGGTTGGTCCGGTGTTCTACTTGTAGCTTCACAGGATAGCCATTTACCCATCGACGGAAAGCACCCGGGGCGATTATGATGTGTTTTGTGTTCTGTGTTCTTTCACTTAAAATTATGTCGGTAACCTTGAGCTGGAAGGACATGCATATCCATGCATGGTTGGTCCGGTAAACCACTTGTGGTCATACAGGATAGCCATTTACCTAAAAGCTTGATAGTGACTGGGGTGACTGAATACTTAACACGCATGTTTTTCTTAAACTCCTTGGGAAATGATATTACTATTCAGTTAACAGCTTTTAGAAGCTTCAAAACACTTTCAAATGAAAATTGATCCAACCTTTGGAAAGTGATAGATAAATTGTTTTTGTGTGTCTAACGGGTGAAGTTATTAAGCTTAAAAGGCTCTAGAACAGTCATTGATATTGTATGGTAGCTTTCTGTGATGCGTAAAAGTTGAAGTGATATAAACTAAATTTGCTAAACTTAATGTGGAGAGTCATTTTGAAGACAAGTGCATGTCTCCAGATATATCTCTCTAAATGATAGGCAGAAAAGTAATTACCCAGTCATACACGAGCCCGTTAGTGTCTTGATCACCAAAAATATTGTGCTATTATGTTTATTATTATAAAAAAAAGGAAAAGATGAAAAAAAAAAAAGAAAAGATGAAAAAAAAACTTATTATGAGTATGTATATAATTTGTCCTGTTAAAAACTTGGTATTTCAAAAGCTTAAAGGGTCAAACTAGAACTACAAGGATGGGGGCACACAAGCAAGTCCCGTGATGTCTCGAATGAAAGGCTTGTCAGTTTACTGGCACTAAATCCAACGTTCAACCTTAAAGCTTAAATTTGCTATTATATAAAATCTTTTGATCAAGAACTAGGGGGTTGGAGTCAAATTGGGGTGATCTGGGGAAAACCAAATACGCTTTGAGAAGTGATAGGAGGCACCACAGGTCCATGAGTGATGTCCATCTAAGCTTTATGCCGAACTGAACCTTAATCATATCACTGATGCAATGAAAATCATGCTAAGTATGTTATACCTGTTGTCAACCTGTCTATTTATGTCATAATAACGGTGAACATGAATCCTTGTGACAGCCTCTTAAACGATATGATTCCATTTGTTGTCATACAGGATAGCCATTTACCTAAAAGCTTGATAGTGACCGGGGTGACTGAATACTTAACACTCATGTTTTTCTTAAACTCCTTGGGAAATGATATTAATATTCAGTTAACAGCTTTTAGAAGCTTCAAAACATTTTCAAATGAAAATTGATCCAACCTTTGGAAAGTGATAGATAAATTGTTTTTGTGTGCTTAACGGGTGAAGTTATTAAGCTTAAAAGGCTCTAGAACAGTCATTGATATTGTATGGTAGCTTTCCATGATACGTAAAAGTTGAAGTGATATAAACTAAATTTGCTAAACTTAATGTGGAGAGTCATTTTGAAGACAAGTGCATGTCTCCAGATACATCTCTCCGAATGATAGGCAGAAAAGTAATTACCCAGTCATACACGAGCCCGTTAGTGTCTTGATCACCAAAAATAATGTGCTATTATGTTTATTATTATAAAAAAAGGAAAAGATGAAAAAAAAAGAAAAGATGAAAAAAAAAAGATGAAAAAAAAAACTTATTATGAGTATGTATATAATTTGTGTTGTTAAAAACTTGGTATTTCAAAAGCTTAAAGGGTCAAACTAGACCTACAAGGATGGGGGCACACAAGCAAGTCCTGTCATGTCTCGAATGAAAGGCTTGTCAGTTTACTGGCACTAAGTCCAACGTTCAACCTTAAAGCTTAAATTTGCTATTATATAAAATCTTTTGATCAAGCACTAGGGGGTTGGAGTCAAATTGGGGTGATCTGGGGAAAGCCAAATACGCTTTGAGAAGAGATAGGATGCACCACAGGTCCATGAGTGATGTCCATCTAAGCTTTATGCCGAACTGAACCTTAATCATATCACTGATGCAATGAAAATCATGCTAAGTATGTTATACATGCTGTCAACCTGTCTCTTTATGTCATAATAACGCTGAACATGAATCCTTGTGACAGCCTCTTAAACGATATGATTCCATGTTTGGATCTTTTCATAAAAGGTGGCGTTTTTATCAAAACTGAAATTTGATCCCTAATTTTGCTAAGTTACAAGAAGACCGGGTGATTAAATTTTTTTTATTTGTTGTTTTTGGTTTTATTTTATTTCATTTATTTTTTGTTTTACTTCTTGATTACTCTTGTCGAAACAAATGTGTTAAGAAATTGTTTGGAAGTTTTCAGCTCATGAAATCTGATGTCGGTTATGGTGTTATAGTTGGTTTAGCTGGTATGATCTCATTTCAAGTCTTTTCAAGAAAATTAAAAAAAAAATAGAAAAACTTAAAAATTACAAAAATATGTCTGTCTTATTTTGTTTTATTTAAATTGTTTTCAAAAATATTTTGGTTGATCTTTCTATCAAAGTTGATTGTTCATTCAAGACTGATTTCTTGCAACGGAAGCATATGAAGTATCTGAGATTCAAATTGGATGATGCTATCAAAAAGGGGGAGATGGTAGAATATTGGATGCAGATGCTGAAGTTGCTGATCATTGAAGTTGCTGATTATGTTCTAGTAAAGATTCTGAAGATCTTGAAAGCATCAGTCTAAGGGCAAGATTGTTGGGTCATAATTTGGTTAGACTGACGCATATCAAAAGGCCACGGCATGATCAAGACTAAAGTCACATAAACAAAGACGAGTTGAAGAACTGCATTGGTGTAATACCGAAATCCCTATGGATTTTGGTTAGGCTAGTCTGAAGTGAAATAAACAAGAACGAAGCTGCAAACCAAAGGGGAGATTGTTGGGTCCATATTTGGTGGTTTGTACTTAGTTCTATGCTTGTTGAGCTGGGCTACGGGTTAGCTATGTAAACCGAGAACTCTAAAGAGTTCTCGGTGGGCTTGTGATTAATATGGGCCTAGTGTTTTGGTTTCGCTATATATAGAGAATACATGTATAGGGTTTAGGGTTGCTAGTTGAACACTTTGAGAGCCACCATCCAGAGAGTGAGTAAAACTAGGTTTTTCATTCTTATCATTATCAAGTATTGTGAGTGCTTAAGCACCCGACGTATTCAATAATATACATGTGTTTTGAAGCAAATCGTGTGTTACTTATTTGTTCTTATTCGTGTTCTTGAATCACCGAGTGTTGGTATTCTGCACCAATACTCGTTTGGTTGATATCATATTGTAGTGATCCAGATTCGGGACTTACAATATTTTCTTATATTGTGAGAGGAAATGTTTCATAAGTTACAATGTTGTAACTTATTAACTTAATAAAAACTTATAAGGAGATAAAATAAGGAATCCCAAACACCCCCTTAAAGAGAAACTTTAGTTTGTGTAAACACGAGTGTTGGTTCTTGTATTTCAACATGAGAAAAACAAGTATACAAGAAAGATGGTTTATATTACAAGGAATATAAGAGTACAAGGCTTTGCTTGTTACAAGACTTGGGTGATCTCAAATGAGACCCCATATCACCTATTCATACTACTTCATCAAGATCTAATGAGTTTTTATTCTAGGTTATTCCATACACAATATCTAGGTTCATTTCTAGAGATTTCCAACATCTTGAAGCTTCTTTGTTGGCCAAGAAGTGTCTTGGTTCTTCCGAGTCGATGTAGCGTATTAGGCTGTTCCGGAGAGTACCGGGATGTTCCACACACATCCGGGTTGTTCCAGGGAGTTCCAGAGAGTGTCGGGCTGTTTCGGAGTGTATCGGGCTATTCCGGATAGTTCGGGAAAGGGCCCAGTTTTTCCGGGTTGTTCCAGATCGTTCATGAGTCTTCCGGGCTACTCTAATTTGTTCCGGATTGTTTCAGCAACCTTGATGCTTCTTTAGGGTTCCGGAATGATCTAGATGACACGAAAAATGTTGTGTAGTTTGGTGGTGCGTGACAATAATCTCATATAAGGTCATAACAAATCTTTTTGAAGCACACGACATGTGTTAGTAATAATTATTCTACTACTATGCCTTAATAGGTTGTCACACCCCAACCAAAGGTGAAAATGCCGGAGCGCGAACTAGTTGCTCACAGTTTATAAGACACTATCATACAATTTATATAACAATATCTAAATTACTTTATTAAATTCATTAAAATACAAATAAATATCCAAAAGAACAAACAAAACATCTAAGCTTGTCTTTTTATTAAATAACCTAAAATCACCTCAACCATGTATATAACCTGCAATATGCGTACAAAATACAATAGGTTTATCAACATAAAGTTGGGCAAGTAATCACTAGTTTTTGATAAATATAATATATGAGAAAACTGTAAATCAATATCATGACTATCAACAATTAAATAATGTGAAAATAATTGGTATTGTTTGACCATTGCCTAGAGAATTGAGCTTTGGATACTAAGTCGGCGTATGATCATACTTACTGCGATATATTATGTTGTCCCTCTTCGAATTCGATAAATTAAGATATATAGAAGTTGAGCATTTGATTGATCAACCACACAATATTCATAATTTTCAAGTGATGTATTAAGATATATATATATATATATATATATATATATATATATATATATTATCATAAGGTCCCCAAAAGGTTTAAAACACCAAAAGATGGAGAGTGATTACTCGCCTTAATGAATAGGTGAGATAAATAATAAAATAAGAATTAACGAAGCTCGAGTCTTTAACGTGTTGGCTGATCTGACACAAACAAACCTGAAACTTTGAGACAATAAAGTAGAATTAAAAAGGAGAATATAGCCACTTGATTTAGGTCAAACGGATGAATAAAACTCAAGATATGAGATTTTAATCTTTAAGCGAGCTATTACTGTTCAGAATCTGAACTTCGAATCGAGAGTCGAGTTCTAACCAGTATACTCATAATTTCAAAACAAATATAAAAGTCTTCTAGCTCAAAAACTAGTTTTGACCAGAAGTAGTAGTAATCGAATAATCCTAAAAGATGACTTTTATAACCCTAAACGAGTTAGAGAGCAATTGATTGACCAAACTCCATAAATCAGTGAGACTGATTGAGGTCTTTTGTTATATAGGTAAAGATAAACGTTTTATCAAACGATAACTTATTTGGAAAGATAAAGGAACTGCGAGAACATACGAGTTAAAGAGTCTTGAAGCACCAAAGTCAAACCGAAGAATAAAGATTCTTGAAGAAAAGCACCATGAAGGATGAGTGACGACTGATTGATTTAGGGTAAAGGTTTTACAGAAGTTAAGGATGGTCTATATAGGATCAATTAGGCTTCGGGCTCAAGAAATCGATTAATTGATGGATTAGGGCTTGAATTGGGTTTTCACCATAAATTGATTACATAACGAATTAAAACCCAATCTTGGAGATCAGACATCAATAGGAATGAAGGTCAAAATCGGGTCAAACGTTTAAACAAAACTTGATGATCATACATCTTCTACGAGCTACGCATAGAACTAGGCTTAGTCTTACGTGCGAAGCAGGGTGGCGAATAACCTGAATTCCCACTTTATCGCTTTTAGCCCCTAAACTTCTAAAATGTTATTTTAAGCCAAAATAAGCGATTTTAAGGGTTTCTAAGAGTTGTTTGACGAGTTTAAAAGTTATGAGAATATAAAATAAGTTAGACCAAGTTAAGTACTAATAAATGCAGTATTTCAATAATCCGAAAGATCTGAATTATATTCCCGAGTCAGGTTAAACAAAAATGAATACAAATATGAAAAATCCTAGATGTTACATAGGTCTTGGGCATTTTCATGTGTTAGTGAATTGTTGTAGGCAGTATTGAAAAAATCACCGGTCGCTAGTGTGGCAGTGGGGTGGGGACTAGCGGTTAATCAGGATTAATCGAGATTAATCGGATCGGACTTTAATGTATACTTTTCAGTTTTATATATATGCGCACTCATTTTTATATGTAATTTTTGGTTTTACACATGCGCAAACACTTGTGGCTGGAAATTGGCTTCAATCTCACTAGAAACCGTTGCTTTTGGCTATAATCTTGCTTAAAACCACTTATTTTGGTTGGAATCTCGCCGTAAACCGCCGATTTTGGCTATAACTTCCTCAGAATAAGCCGATTTATCTTGATTTTGGCCGGATTTGACCATTGACCGATGAATTGGCAGATAAGCCCAGAATTAATTTGTGAAGTGGGGACTAGCGATAAATCAAGGATTAATTGGCACCTAGTCAGGATATTTGCAATACTGGTTGTGGGTTATACAATGTCACATAGGGTCATAACAAATCAGTTTGCAATTAACGGCATGTGTATGTGTTTGGTACACTAATATGCCTTGCCATATGTTAGAGAATTGTTTTAGGTTACATTATGTGGCATATAAGATTGCAACAAGTCATTTTGCTGTTCATGATAAGTGTATGATTATTAGTATATTAATGGACCTTGTCATGTGTTAATGAGTTGTTTTAGGCACAATTCCACATATTGGACCTTCTTAGTCGGATGATTCCTCTTAGTTATATTGTAACTTAAGCATAACATATGTTAGTAGGGGTGTTCAGAATAACCAAAAACCTAAAAAACTTTATTCGAATTGTATTCGTAATCGAAAAAATTGAATATGAATTTAGAATTTAGAATTCGATTTTTGATTTGGTTATAACCGAATTCCGAATTCGATTTTCGGTTCCATTTTTTTTTTTAAGCGATTAGTTCAATTTATTCGGTTAATCGAATAATTCAATTAAAATATGAACTATATTAATTATTTTGGATATTGCCAAATATTTTTAAGACCATGTTTAACATGTAGTCAAGTAGTCCATATCTATATTTCGATTTTTTCTTTTGTGGATGTTTTAGGATGGTTAATTTATGGTTAACTAGTTGTATGTTTAAACTATTTAATGGTTCGTCGGTTTGGATGTTTTGTTATCGTCTTTAACTTTTTGGTTTTAGGATGTATAAGTTGGGTTTGTTTGAATACTTTGATTTAGTGCGGAACCCAAACGGTTGTCCGTATCCGGAACACAAACAAAATAAATTGTTATTTTGGATTAATTCGATTAATACGATTTAAATCGATTCGTTCAATTTTAACCGAAACCAAACCGTATTGAATTCGGATCGATTACGGTTCGATTGGCCCATTTCTGAATTTGGTTTGGTTCGATTTTTTATTAGCGATAAAAAGTCTCATAACCAATTAAATCAAATCGAATAAATCAATAATCTAACCGATGAACACCCCTACAGGTCAGTTTGTGTGGTGCAAAATCGTTTTTCATTGATTCCCAATTCTTTCTGGGCGCTGTGACATGTCCCACGGATGGTGCCAGTGAAGAAACACGGATCTAATCCCCTAGACGGGTCCTAGATCCAATGAGTCCACAGGGTAAGACACAATAACAACCAACACAATATGAGCACAATTTTCCAAAGTCCAATGACCGGAACCTCCAAAACAGACACCGTGAGCTCGTTACGGGAAGGACAAGATGGGG
Organism: Bidens hawaiensis; assembly: GCF_021521415.1. NCBI lineage: Eukaryota > Viridiplantae > Streptophyta > Magnoliopsida > Asterales > Asteraceae > Bidens > Bidens hawaiensis. The sequence goes on along the minus strand of NW_027505277.1, from coordinate 84,515 downwards.
GACTTCCCGTAACCACCCTCCGGCGTGAAAATAAGTACACTTCTGACAAGGAGAAAGTATTCAAGTAATCTTAGTAGCTAGTTGAGAATGAATGAATACCTCATGCAGGTTGAGAGGGTATTTATAGCCGAAGGCCAGCTGTCCCGTTCTAGAAGAATGAATACCTCATGAAGGAATATGATTGGGCCAGCTGTCCCGTTCTAGAAGATCTCTTGTAACCGTCTGGACACTTGTCCTTACGTAATAGGTTGAGCTATATGTTCCATGTGTGTGGGTATAACAACCTGGACATGCGTCGTTCTATGATAGGATGAGTTAATTCCTGGCCATGTGCATGGTTATAACAACCTGGCCAACTGTCCTCAACTCATTGGTTAACGGGTCACGTATTCTTCATGTAACAATCGTGGTTATTTTTCTAGAAGGTAATTAGTTAATTACAGCTGTCCTGTAACATTGTCTTCCTGTCGTCCCAGCGGGTGAATATGTTACCCTAAGGATGACTTTAGAGGGTGCCTGGATGCTTTCACGTATGATAAGTTGTGCGGGTGATCCATATGCCCTGCGGGTGGCATATGAAGGGTTCTCTCCGACTCGCGGGTGATACTTAAGGGTATTTGGATCTTTTTGGTACCCTACCTTTATACATATATTACCTTATTTTTGGTTGTTTATGATTTGATAATCCTTATGTGATTAAAAGCACTACGTACCATTTAAATATCAAAAACAACTTTAATCATAACATTCAAAGGTATCATTATCAAAAACCTTAAATAATTAAGCACTCACTATGTAATTATGATGTGTGTTTTGGCTATTAATTTGAAATTGACATTGCTTTAATTCGACTCCCAACTAAACTAATCCGGTCTAATTTCAAATTAAAGATTTGTAAATGACAAAGCATTTGTTATAACAAAACATTGTTTTTTAACTTTTGATGTGATAAGAATCGAACTCAAAACGTATTACATGGTCACCTACTCATAAGCATTATAGCCACATTTTAAACCGGTTAAGGGTCACCCTGGTGCACCCATGGTCAATAGACCCGAGCTTGGGTGCAATCAAACAAGCAAAACCAATTTTCTGTTTGGTTATTCATATACTAGAAGGCAAATGTGAAGGTTCACCAGAGATGGGCTCCGGCAACATCAATGCCCGTAACCCGGGCCTAAGTTCACGATCGAAAAACTCATCATACTCGACATTGTCTCCGGCTTTCTTTTTAACTTCCACCACTCTTAAATTCGGTGTTAATTCAAATATCTCAACCGCGATGGTCAATGGTCCTTTAACCCCTTCCCGCGATCCCTCCAAACTAACCCGAAAATCCTTTTTCCGAACGGTGAAACTAACCACTTTCGCAATCTCTTCAAGTTTAGATATTATGGTCGAAACGGATGCACTCGATACAAACCGTGACTCCTCTCCACCATCCTCAAACAACCCTGATAAACTAAACCCGCGAGAGAATGAAATCAAGTCAAATGCATTCAAACTCGCGGGTCTAGGCAAAGTGGTGAGCCGCTTTCGGGTCTCATCTCCAACCGGTGATTCCGGACGCGAAGAACTATCGGAGGAATAATCAATCCCATCCGCTTCGGTCTCTCCATCTTTCACACTACACAATTTATCATCCTCAAAATAAAACTTAATATGGCGAAACCCCTTTTTAAACCACCGGTTTTCCATGATCTCCGGTATGGTGATTCGGGTATCCGGGTTCGTCCTAAGCAGCCGTTTTAACAACCGGGTTAACTCGGGCGAGAACCACCGGGGACACCGAAACTCCCCTTTGTAAATCTTCTTATACAAAACCATAACATTTTGATCATTAAATGGCAAATAACCAGCCATTAACCCAAACAAAATCACCCCACAAGACCAAACATCAACCTTTGCCGCTTCATACCCTTTCCGCCCCAAAACCTCGGGCGCAACATACGCAGGCGTCCCGCAAAACGTATGAAACAACCCATCACCCCTAATCTGGTCCGAAATCGCGCTAAGCCCGAAATCGGACACTTTTAGATTCCCATCTTCATCTAATAAAATGTTTTCAGGCTTTAAGTCTCTATGAAACACACCACGAGCGTGACAAAACCCTACAGCAGAAATCAATTGTTGGAAGTAATTTCTAGCAACCTCTTCTTTTAACCTACCTTTAGCCACTTTATTAAACAACTCACCCCCTTTAACATATTCCATAACAAAATATATCTTAGCCTTAGTAGCCATGACCTCAAACAACTGAACAATGTTAGGATGTCTAACACGTCTTAAAATCGAGATCTCACGTTTAATATGCGAAATCAATCCGCCTCTCAATATCTGTTCTTTGTCAATAACCTTAATCGCAACGAATTCGTTCGTTTTCATGTTGCGAGCGAGGTAAACTTTCGAAAACGATCCGTGACCGAGTAGTTTGCCGATCTCGTAGCGGCCTAGCAGCAGTTCTTGGCCTTCTTTCCTTGTGGTGGTTGACGCCATGGTTAAGATATGTGTGGTATTGGTGATAGGGTGGTTTATTTTGTTTTGATGTAAATGGGGTGGTGTTGATGATGTTTGTGAGGTGTACAGAATAACAGAAACGAGGGTTGATTTGTCCGTATACTGACAGATGGGATCACGTAGTTTAGTTTTTTATATTAAAAGAAGTATGTTCCAGACAACTAACGAATATCCAACACTATGTTCCTAGACTAAATCAAGTAATAATACATGCATCATACATTTTTATATTTTTGTACATGTATTAAAATTCCCAGGAGTGAATTTGGGTGAATTTACTTTTTTTCCTTGAAGGTATCGACGTATCTTTACAGATTTGCTTTAACATTTTTAGGAAAAAAGTAAGTTTATAACTATTTTTTAAATTTTGGTTTGAATAATTTTGAAATTTGAGTTTTTAAATATTTTAAAAAAATATTTGAAGTATTAGTAATTTTAAATTCTAAAATGTTTAAGTTTTTCAAATTTTAAAATTTGAGTTTTAGTTCTAAACTCAAGTTAAATCATAAGTTTCAAATTTAGAAGAAAAAAACTAAACTTTTTTTAATTTAAGATTTAATAGTTCTAAATATTTTTATAAACTGGATGGAAGATATCAAACATTAGATTTTTCAATTTTTTGAATTTTTAAAATTAGCTTCTTATATTTTTGTATTCAATTTATTTTTAAATATAACTTGACACGATATTTTTATAATCATGCACCAACTTTAACACGATAACTTTATTTAGTTTTTTAATATGTTGCTATAAGGTACGGACATCGTTAGCTGGTGCGGTGTTGGATTTTATTTCTTAATATCGATATTGACGATAGATACACACATCATACGCTGACACGTGTACAGGATTTGGCTTTTTAAAATATAGTCGTCACAGCATTTTTTATTTTTATTTTTTTGGAACGGTAGTCGTCATACCATTGGATGAACATTTCGGTAAAATTTTGTTTCGATGGCTATTTTGTTTATATTGTTTATCAACATCCATGGTTGCTCTTAAGATTTTCCCATTGTAGTTTGGTCACTTTGGAGTTATTTGCCATTAATGTTACCGCACTTTTCTATCATTGATATGACGAGTGTTCGGTAATATATGTTGGCTCACGCTTTATCCACAGTTTTGTTCATTGATGTATGTGAAGCCTTTGATACATCATTGTAGACACATTTAATGGATGCTTGAGCATTAAATGCCTAATATGTTACCACTAATATGTGGTTCTGGAACGATATGTTTTTTTTTCTTTTTTTTTGAAAAGCCAATTTTATAAAATAAAAATGAAAGGACTACTTACAAAAAAACAAGGATCCTCAAGTAAAAGAAAATAAAATAGACAAACACAAAACAACTATCTCATACAAGAAAACTATAAAAGGAAAGTTTACGGCAGTTTCTTGTTTCGGTTACTTACTCAAAGGAATGACATGGCCTTGATGTCATTTATTAATTTCGCCCACGAGAATGCCTTATTATTGAATAACATATCGTTTCTCGTTATCCATATCAACGAACAAGTTACTAACAAAATTGCTTAAATCGTCTCGCATTCAATCTATTCCCCTTGTATATGGTTGGATATTTTATTATTTCTCGTACAGAAGCAAAGTAATTAGTCCCCTACAACTTCACCCATTCAAGAATAATATACTAGATCCAACGTGTTACCTCACACCGAACCAGAAAATGCAAATACGATTCCGTCGCTACACCACAAAACACACATTTATTGTTACTCATAACCACACCTCTTGACATATCGTTCGGGAAAAATGATATGTCCTGAATGGCTCGATAATGATCTTCGTTATATTTTTGGTAAACATCTAGCTAGCATAGAAGTCTTTCGAACTCAATGTGTTAATTAATGACTTTAAAATTCATTATGGCAAGGCTAGTGTCATTTTGGGTCATCTTACTTCGGCATAACAACGATGTTCGAAGTTGTCAATACTGATATTATGAGAGTCATTTTCCTTTTTCTTTAGTTCACTTTGGAGTATTTGAAAACGTATCAAGTTGTCATATAGAAGCGACTTAATCTATTCAGTGTTCAAAATGAAATCTAAATTGAAGGCCTTTTCTGAAAAATTAAAAATTTATTATACCATCCTGATAAATCGCATCTAATAATTGATAAGCGGTGGCAAACATTCACCTTCTGAACACTAAATAAAGTTGGAAGCCTACCCTTCATTGTCTTCCCGTAGTCCATTCGTGCAATTATACTTCGTCAAAGTTACTGATTCAACCAAGTGCGAAAGTCGTTTACGATAACTGATGTGTGGGTAAAAGAATGTGTTTTAAGTGTTTAATTTCGTGTATGTTAAGTGTTTTCATATATCGAACACGAGTACTTTGAGTGGTTTTATGTTTGTAGGTACTCGGAGCTTAAAGTAACTAATTTGGAACACTTAGGATGACAAGGAATTGAGTAATGGACAAAAAGGAAGCAATCGGGAGTGTTCGGAAGTGATTGTGGGTTAGAAAATGAGTTACGAAAATGAGTTTCGAAACCCATACTATATGAATTTTTGGGGTAGAAAATGAGTTACGAAACCCAAACTATATGAATTTTGGGTTTCTCAGACGAGATGTCACACCCCGACCAAAGGCGGCGGAACATGCCGGGGTGCAACCGATTGCCTAAATACACAAGACATTATTTAAAGTGACAATATTTAATCAACTCCTTTTATTTCATAAATCAATAAACAACACATCTCGTTCATACAAACAATTTGAAAACAAGTAGCAATTATATTGTTCATTTTACTAATGCCCTAATAGTCTTGGTAACGTTTTTCGTCAAGTCCTTGAGTCAACAAAAGTCAAACCTGTAACATTTCATAAAATAAAATTTATCAACACAAAGGTTGGTGAGCAATTCATAAGTTTGAGCATATAGTATATAGTAATAAAAAAGCCAAAAAACTTGTATACAAAACAATAGATAAAAGCAACAACTTGGATAAATAGATATCGCTAATAGAATTACGTTAGCGACACCTAGCTATAAGGGGATTCCAAATAGTCTAGGATTTTATAGTTCCACCATCCAAAATCGATAAACACATAAGCATGTTGTTAGGACTGATATTTTCTCTGCTGAGGATATATTATCCTTGAAGATATGTCTGGATCAGTTATCCTCCCGAAGAACTCCAGAACCATGTCGAAGATCAAGGATCCTCAGAGGTTAATATAATTAACAATTGTTTCATGTGTGTAGGTTATTGTTCAACAGAAGTAACGGCTATGTGACTTGGTCAACCTTAAATTTCGCTACTGGAAGCTACCAGCACGTGATCAATGAACGTCGGAAGACTAGTGGAATAGTGGCGGATAGATAGGACTTATTGTTGTATTTATTTTCTTTATAATCATCGAGATATGATCGATTAGGTATATCACTTGTACTCACACACTCTTAGAAAAGAACTCACTATTCTCTCTATACACGTTAGCTACTACTGTAACATCGATCTAATCTCCACAACCATTGTAACCCTTTTTTTATATTAATAAATTGGTGATCGACGAGTTGTCATCACCCGGGGTTTTTTTCTTTTGATCCGAACAAGATCAAAGGGTTTTTCCTCGCAAAAAATCTCGGTGTTCACTCCATTTTCATTCATATAATCGTTGTTATTAGCATAGCACTATTCCTCACTTTTACGGATTCAGATACATTATCCTTAGCTTATTTTTATCCAAAACAATTTGGCGCCCACCGTGGGGCAATTGGTGCTATAATCCATATTACTCCTATCAATTTTTGATTTTTTCATACCCATATCACTATCAATGGCCTCTCAATCAACCTCTGCTTCATCAACCATGCCGTCATCGGTTCCTCTCTCATCAAGGACTTTGCCACCGATGCCTCCGCCAATCACGGGAGCACAACGGCCTGCTGCTGCTGGAAGCAAGACGCAACTACCAGTCTTCCAGAGCTTGAAAACCGTTGCTGTTGCACCGGTGGTTAATACTAACAGTGATGTTTCATCTATGTTTTCGCAGGTTAAAGCATACATGGAGCAGCAGAACAAGACCAACAAGAGGATCCTTCGTGAAATAGAACATCTTAAGAAGACTAAGAGGCCAGCGGAAGACCACACTCCCCTGATGCCCAGGATGCTGGATTTCACCAGTCCAGGATCCATGGCTCAGTTCACACAAGGATCATCTATCCTTCAACAGGGGTCCAGGGTCAACAGACTCAAGGATCCCCATACTTCCAACAAGGATCATCCATCCTTCCACCAGGATCCTCTAGGTTATATCACCAAGGATCCTATAATTCCCAACCTCAAGGATCCTTCTTTCAGAATCAAGGAACCTCAGGAGTTCAACATCAACGATCCTCCGAAGTCCATGAAGGAGATATATTCCCCATGCAGACCATAGCTTCTGGAGGACCAACTCCTATCGCATACTCCTCTCATCCCAGCTACTCATCTGGGATGCCAACCTTCGCCCAGCAAAGAGGTAACTTGTATGATCCTATATCCTTTAACGCTAACCGTGGTCCCATGCAGGATGCAGGTATCAACCAAGCTATGGCCAAGGAGCTACAGAAGCTCAAGGATATGATATCCAGTGTTCCCGGGGTGATACGACCAATCCCCGAGATACCTGAGGGAAGCCACAAGTTATCCAGATTTGCTCCACCTATCTGTGATGATGAAATCCCGAAGCGATTCCAAACCCCCAACATGAAGAATTACGACGGGACCACTAATCCTGAAGAACATGTGGCACAATATAGAGAAAGGATGGAGATCAATCCTCCCCCTGAGAGACTCAAGGAAGCTTGCTTGTGCAAAGGCTTCGGATCTACACTGACAGGATCAACATTAAAATGGCTGCTAAGTCTTCCTCCCTTTTCAGTTACTTCTTTTTCACATTTAGTTAACTTGTTCAACAGTTAATTTTCCTGTAAAAGGAAATTTGAGAAGTTAACTAGTGATTTATACCGAGTTATCCAACCAAGTGATGAATCCCTTAGGGATTTTGTTACGAGGTTCAGCAGGGAAGCTCTAGAAAACCCTAATCTTGACATGGCTACTGCTGTTGAAGCCTTCAAGATGGGACTTCAGAGGGGCTCCCCCTTTTATGATGATCTTGTAATGACTCCTTGCAGGTCTCTAGATGAAGTAAGGAACAGAGCACTAAGGTTTATACGGCTGGAAGATGACAAAAGGATCCAAGAAAGATTGGGGGCTCAGACAAAACAAGAATCCCCTGACAAGAATAAAGGATCCTCGTATAGGAACAACAACTCAAATCCGTACAACGAGTTCAACAATCAAAACGTGCGAGCAGTCGAAGAAGGAGATGATGATGAAGACTATCCCTGCATCTCTGAGTATTGTTTCTCCGTAGATACCTATGGCTTGATTTGTGCCATGAAGGATCTATGGGAGAAAGCAAGGTGGCTCCGAAAGAACGAGAAGACAACCACCTTCAAAGACAAGTCTAAGTGGTGTGCCTTCCACGAAGATTTTGGCCACATGACAGACGAGTGCATTGTCTTAAGAAGGGAAATTGGTTACCTCCTGAGCAAGGGCCACTTCAAAGAGCTCTTGGGAAGGAAGAACTCCAAGATCCAGGATCCTGAAGATCATCAACAAAAATTAACACCAACACCACCAGATGCTCACGTGATCAACTTCGTCTCCAGAGACTACGACATATTTCAAACTTCTTGTCCTGCAGAAGAAAAGCCCGTAGAAGAATTCAAGTTGGACGATGAAAGAAGACCACTCATCCCTACTACTCGAATAACTGATAAGAGAATCTTCTTTGATTCGAGTATCCAGGATCCTCACCAGGATGAACTAGATGTGCGAAATGTTTCATAAGTTACAATGTTGTAACTTATTAACTTAATAAAAACTTATAAGGAGATAAAATAAGGAATCCCAAACACCCCCTTAAAGAGAAACTTTAGTTTGTGTAAACACGAGTGTTGGTTCTTGTATTTCAACATGAGAAAAACAAGTATACAAGAAAGATGGTTTATATTACAAGGAATATAAGAGTACAAGGCTTTGCTTGTTACAAGACTTGGGTGATCTCAAATGAGACCCCATATCACCTATTCATACTACTTCATCAAGATCTAATGAGTTTTTATTCTAGGTTATTCCATACACAATATCTAGGTTCATTTCTAGAGATTTCCAACATCTTGAAGCTTCTTTGTTGGCCAAGAAGTGTCTTGGTTCTTCCGAGTCGATGTAGCGTATTAGGCTGTTCCGGAGAGTACCGGGATGTTCCACACGCATCCGGGTTGTTCCAGGGAGTTCCAGAGAGTGTCGGGCTGTTTCGGAGTGTATCGGGCTATTCCGGATAGTTCGGGAAAAGGCCCAGTTGTTCCGGGCTGTTCCAGATCGTTCATGAGTCTTCCGGGCTACTCTAATTTGTTCCGGATTGTTTCAGCAACCTTGATGCTTCTTTAGGGTTCCGGAATGATCTAGATGACACGAAAAATGTTGTGTAGTTTGGTGGTGCGTGACAATAATCTCATATAAGGTCATAACAAATCTTTTTGAAGCACACGACATGTGTTAGTAATAATTATTCTACTACTATGCCTTAATAGTTTGTCACACCCCAACCAAAGGTGAAAATGCCGGAGCGCGAACTAGTTGCTCACAGTTTATAAGACACTATCATACAATTTATATAACAATATCTAAATTACTTTATTAAATTCATTAAAATACAAATAAATATCCAAAAGAACAAACAAAACATCTAAGCTTGTCTTTTTGTTAAATAACCTAAAATCACCTCAACCATGTATATAACCTGCAATATGCGTACAAAATACAATAGGTTTATCAACATAAAGTTGGGCAAGTAATCACTAGTTTTTGATAAATATAATATATGAGAAAACTGTAAATCAATATCATGACTATCAACAATTAAATAATGTGAAAATAATTGGTATTGTTTGACCATTGCCTAGAGAATTGAGCTTTGGATACTAAGTCGGCGTATGATCATACTTACTGCGATATATTATGTTGTCCCTCTTCGAATTCGATAAATTAAGATATATAGAAGTTGAGCATTTGATTGATCAACCACACAATATTCATAATTTTCAAGTGATGTATTAAGATATATATATATATATATATATATATATATATATATATATATTATCATAAGGTCCCCAAAAGGTTTAAAACACCAAAAGATGGAGAGTGATTACTCGCCTTAATGAATAGGTGAGATAAATAATAAAATAAGAATTAACGAAGCTCGAGTCTTTAACGTGTTGGCTGATCTGACACAAACAAACCTGAAACTTTGAGACAATAAAGTAGAATTAAAAAGGAGAATATAGCCACTTGATTTAGGTCAAACGGATGAATAAAACTCAAGATATGAGATTTTAATCTTTAAGCGAGCTATTACTGTTCAGAATCTGAACTTCGAATCGAGAGTCGAGTTCTAACCAGTATACTCATAATCTCAAAACAAATATAAAAGTCTTCTAGCTCGAAAACTAGTTTTGACCAGAAGTAGTAGTAATCGAATAATCCTAAAAGATGACTTTTATAACCCTAATCGAGTTAGAGAGCAATTGATTGACCAAACTCCATAAATCAGTGAGACTGATTGAGGTCTTTTGTTATATAGGTAAAGATAAACGTTTTATCAAACGATAACTTATTTGGAAAGATAAAGGAACTGCGAGAACATACGAGTTAAAGAGTCTTGAAGCACCAAAGTCAAACCGAAGAATAAAGATTCTTGAAGAAAAGCACCATGAAGGATGAGTGATGACTGATTGATTTAGGGTAAAGGTTTTACAGAAGTTAAGGATGGTCTATATAGGATCAATTAGGCTTCGGGCTCAAGAAATCGATTAATTGATGGATTAGGGCTTGAATTGGGTTTTCACCATAAATTGATTACATAACGAATTAAAACCCAATCTTGGAGATCAGACATCAATAGGAATGAAGGTCAAAATCGGGTCAAACGTTTAAACAAAACTTGATGATCATATATCTTCTACGAGCTACGCATAGAACTAGGCTTAGTCTTACGTGCGAAGGAGGGTGGCGAATAACCTAAATTCCCACTTTATCGCTTTTAGCCCCTAAACTTCTAAAATGTTATTTTAAGCCAAAATAAGCGATTTTAAGGGTTTTTAAGAGTTGTTTGACGAGTTTAAAAGTTATGAGAATATAAAATAAGTTAGACCAAGTTAAGTACTAATAAATGCAGTATTTCAATAATCCGAAAGATCTGAATTATATTCCCGAGTCAGGTTAAACAAAAATGAATACAAATATGAAAAATCCTAGATGTTACATAGGTCTTGGGCATTTTCATGTGTTAGTGAATTGTTGTAGGCAGTATTGAAAAAATCACCGGTCGCTAGTGTGGCAGTGGGGTGGGGACTAGCGGTTAATCAGGTTAATCGAGATTAATCGGATCGGACTTTAATGTATACTTTTCAGTTTTATATATATGCGCACTCATTTTTATATGTAATTTTTGGTTTTACACATGCGCAAACACTTGTGGCTGGAAATTGGCTTCAATCTCACTAGAAACCGTTGCTTTTGGCTATAATCTTGCTTAAAACCACTTATTTTGGTTGGAATCTCGCCGTAAACCGCCGATTTTGGCTATAACTTCCTCAGAATAAGCCGATTTATCTTGATTTTGGCCGGATTTGACCATTGACCGATGAATTGGCTGATAAGCCCAGAATTAATTTGTGAAGTGGGGACTAGCGATAAATCAAGGATTAATTGGCACCTAGTCAGGATATTTGCAATACTGGTTGTGGGTTATACAATGTCACATAGGGTCATAACAAATCAGTTTGCAATTAACGGCATGTGTATGTGTTTGGTACACTAATATGCCTTGCCATATGTTAGAGAATTGTTTTAGGTTATGAAGAGGTATGTACCCGCCTCAACATCGAGCGAGGCGGGTCAACCCACAAGATATATACAAGACATTAGAAATCAAAGATATTATCAAGGCACAAAGCCAAAACTTATGCTCAAGCATCACATGCTTGCACATATCACATATGCTCAAGCATCACATATGCTCACGCATCACATGTGCTCATGCATCACATATGCTCGCGCGTATCACATGCTCACGCATCATATATGCTTATGCATATCACACCGTGCGTGGCGCATCCGCGCGCGGCGCATATCACATGCTCGCGCATCATACATGCCCACCCATATCACAGTTGCGCATGGCGCAGCTGCGCGTGGGGCATCCGCGCGTGACGCGTATTACATGCTTGTGCGTATCGCATCTGCGCATGAAATATCTGCGCGTGAGAATAAAGAGAAGACCTCGCGCATCCTCAGGATGGGCGCATATCACACATGCACATAGTCAACCTCGTCCTTATCCAAATCAGGATTAGGGCAACTTTGATTGTGCACGTCAGACAACCTTCCAGAAGGTATCTTTTTAAGGAATGAGAATATGCTGATGTTGACAGCTGCCAAATGAAAGGTCGACAACTCAGCATGACACATGTGCTACCACGTGATTACAACCAACGAGAAAGCGCCAGGTGTCCCAAAGGACACGTGGCGCAAATCGATTGGAGGAGGCCAACGAAACCCTAATTTGGTTTTAGCTCAATCAGTGGAAACCCTAGCACTATAAATACATCATAACGTACACAGTTACAGACACATTTGATTCACATTGAAGCATATTCAATTACATTCACTGACAGGCAGCCCTAGTCAGTTACTTTCTCATACACAGAGAGACAATCACATAATCATACAGAGTAACATACAGTATTCAGCCATTAAGCAATACTCTCCCAATTCCCTTATTCTCACATTATTATCTTCTCCTACACATACTTATTCTCACGCCGGAGGGTTACCCCAAAGAGGTCCCCTCTGTCCCTTTCTGAGGGGTAAGTAACGGCGCTGTTCATTTTGTAGGTGGAAGAACACTGATCCAGAAGAACCATCGGTGAAATAGTATAATCACACCCGAGGAAAGTAGATCTGCTACCAGTGAGTAGATCCACGTTTCTTCATTGGCGCCATCCACTGTTACAAACGGCAATCAGATCTAATCAGATCTACAAAAAAAATCAATCACCATGGTTTCTGGCGTTCATAACGTTGATCAAGTTCTGGAGGATATTGAACGTGGGGATGTTAATGAGGGACAGCAGTTCCTGAGGGGGCCGCGTAATTCTACGCGCCCCACCAGTAGCCGTCCCTTCATCACAACTCCTCACGGGCAGACTGAAACTCCTCCAGACGATCTCACGTTACAAAATCTTGCCGGCGCAAAACAAAAAGGACCAATGGGTCCAGAAGATGAAGCTAATGATCCTAAAGAATGGCTCATAAGCGAGCAGCGGCGTCTAATGGAAAAGTATAATGAGATGGTCAAACAGAAAAAGCTAGCCGACCAAACACAAAGGCAAGCGTTTGATAAGCAGACTACAAAAGGCCCGCGCGCCCCGGAAGAGGGACATTCTGTTCATACTGCACATACTGAGTTCAGTGATGAAGAAGTGCATAGCATGAGGAAGACACGGGATACTCATGCAGGAGGCTCACAGCTCCGCGCGCCTGTGAACATGGCGCCTGGAGCCAGAGCAGATCTGGATCTGCACATGCCGTACAGCCCACCGGTCAGAGGGCAAGTGGACGTAACCACACCCTACAGACCAGCCATCTTGGTAAAACACTCAAAGTTTACTGCGCGCATCGCGCAGGCTCCCATCCAGCACAAGACCAAGATGCCAAGTGGTCTGGGCAAATATGATGGCACAACAGATCCAGATGACTTTTTGCAAGGTTTCTATAACACGGGAAACCTAGAGAGCTGGACGATGCCAACATGGTGTCATATGTTTGCTCGCTGCCTCACGGGCGCAGCGCGGGTATGGTTCGAGAGCTTACCGACTGGGCAAATTGATGGGTTCGAGGAACTATTAGAAAAGTTCCAAGCCCACTTCGTACAGCAGCACAGGCACACGCGCGATCCTGATGACATCATGCACTGCGTACGCAGGAATGATGAAACGATTGAAGATTACATCACTCGTTTCAATCAGGAGTCTCTGGCAATCGGGGGTATAACCGAGCAACTCCTGCGCGTGGCTTTTATACAAGGCGCGCGCAGTGATCAACTCCGCCGAGCTCTCGTAAGCAGAGATGGTATGCCCACCACTTGGGCAAAACTAATGGAAGCATCGCGAGTCTTCGCGAGAAACGAAAAACAGATTGCCCAAGATAGGGCAAGAGAAAGAGCGCATCAGGCTGAATCACCGCGCAGCAAAGAGAAGAGGGCCAAACAGAACTCTGTATGGTCCAGGTTGCAACCAACAAGTTTTTCTTCCGCAGAAAAGCAAACGCAACCAAGCTCACCCCAGCCCCAAAAAGATGTTCGTAATCGCGGGGAGGGTGACAAGAGGGAGGGCGGCAGAGATCCTAGCAGACGTCTGCCAAGAATATGGACTCCCCTCACTAAAACACCTGCACAGGTGTTAAGTACTGAGAATGTCCAATTCAAGCCCCCCAAGCAACTACACTACAAGGGACCGCAAAACAGTGGCAAATATTGTGAATTTCACAAGTCCCCGGGCCACAACACCGACGCATGCCATCATTTAAAGGATGCGATCGAAAAGGATGTAAAGTCAGGAAGGCTGGCTCACTTGGTGAAAAACCCAAGAATAGAAGATGAGCAACCGGAAGGAGCCTCTGCCAGCAAGAAATACAAAAGAATCTGTGTGGCTGAGGGGGGACGACAAGGGCAGACGTCAAAAAAGAGAAGCGCGCAAATCAACGGAGATTGGCGCGAGCAGCAAGTTATCTTCCCAAGAATCAGGGGAGGCCCTTCAATAAGCAGTCCTCTCGTCATCACCACACACATTGCTCATTACGAAGTGTCAAAAGTCCTGGTGGACACTGGAAGTGAATCTGACATTATGTATGAGCAGTGTTTCAGAAAGTTAGACCCGGCAAACCAAGCGCGGCTCGAAATTGTGAACGCACCAATCTGTGGTGTTTCAAATGAAATCATCCATCCCCTTGGTCAGATTCAGTTTGAACTAACTATGGGGGATGATGAGCACAAGCGAGCCGAAGTTGTCAACTTCTTGGTCTTGCCCACCACGTCCTGCCACAATATGATCCTGGGTAGGGGAACGATTGCCCAATTTAATACTGTACTGTCGCCAGCGCACGGCGCATTGGGGTTCCCGACACCAACAGGCGTCACATTTGTTTACCGCGATCACTTGTGCGCAGTGACAAGTACGCCGCGGGAAGGGAGAATGAAACTTCCAATGGCGGACAATGCGCCAGAGAAGTTGATTTTAAACCCAAAATTCCCAGAGCAAACAGTCACAATTGGCGCTACCATTTCAGACGAAACGAGATTGAGAATGAAAAAGTTGCTCACAAAATACACGTCAGTCTTCGCGTGGCAACACTCCGATATGACTGGGGTCCCGCGAGACTTGGCGCAACATTCTCTTAACACGTTCAAGTCGGTGGAGCCAATTGCTCAGAAAAAGAGAATCATGGGGGATGAAAAGGCGAGGGCCATGAATGAGCAAGTTGAGGACCTGTTGCGCGCAAACATCATCCGCCCGATCCGATACCAGACGTGGGTAGCCAATCCTGTGATGGTAAAGAAAAGCAACGGGTCATGGAGGATGTGTATTGACTTCAAGGACCTCAACAAAGCATGTCCGAAAGACTGTTACCCCCTCCCAAACATCGACGCAAAGGTGGACTCCGTGGCGCCATTCAAGCTCAAATGTTTCCTGGATGCCTACAAAGGCTATCACCAGATTCAAATGGCACCACAAGACGAAGACAAGACTGCCTTCAGAACCGACAAGGGTGTTTTCTGTTACACAAAAATGCCCTTTGGTTTAAAGAATGCGGGCGCCACCTATCAGAGACTTATGGATTCGGTTTTCAATGAACAAATTGGAAGAAATCTGGAAGTCTACGTTGATGATTTGGTGATCAAGAGCAGGGAGGAGAGACAAATGCTCAAAGACATCGAGGAAACTCTTCAGCGCCTAACGGAAGTTAACATGAAGCTCAACCCGAGCAAATGTACTTTCGGCGTGGAAGAGGGGAAATTTCTTGGTGTAATGGTCACTAAGGATGGTTTCGAGGTGAACCCTGAAAAGGTGGAAGCCATCCTTGACATGCCTTCACCATCCACCATGAAAGAGGTTCAGAAGCTGAATGGAAGATTGGTGTCAATCAACAGGTTCCTAGCGAACCACGCCAGCAAATCTACTCCATTCGTTAACATTTTGAGGAACTGCTTGAAGAAGAGCCAATTCAAGTGGACGCCTGAGGCTGAGCAAGCTTTCAGTGAGATAAAAGAATGTCTCATAAAGCTGCCCGCGCTCACAGCTCCACTTCCTGGCGAAACCCTAACATTGTACTTGTCAGCTGGAGATCGCGCCATCGGCGCAGTATTATTGGTGGATCGCAAGGGGATCCAAACGCCAATATACTATGTGAGTCGGGTGCTGACAGACCCTGAGACGCGCTATTCCATCATGGAAAGGTTAGTTTTGTCACTAACACACGCGTCGCGCAAACTTCATAGATACTTCAATGGTCATCCTATTGAAGTTCTGACTGGTTACAACATCCAGCAAGTCTTGCGACGCCCCGCGCTCTCCGGAAGGCTGACAAAGTGGGCGCTGGAGTTAGGTGAACACACGATCACCTATAAGCCCCGTCCAGCAATAAAGGGTCAAGTTCTGGCGGATTTCATCACGGAAATCCCAGAGGGAAAGATTGAAGAAGCTCAGCGCGAGGTAGATCCTCCGCGAGCAAATGATGAAGAAGATGTTTGGAGGCTATTCACTGATGGAGCCTCCAACAGCGAAGGATCCGGCGCAGGCCTCAAACTGGTGGACCCTGATAATCATGAATATACTTATGCTATTAGGTTGGACTTCAAGAGTACCAACAATGAGGCTGAATATGAAGCCCTGCTGGCTGGTCTGCGCATTGCGCGCAAGTTTGGAGTTAAGAAGCTAGAGGCCCATGTTGATTCGTACTTGGTAGCAGCACAGGTTAATGGCCTTTATGATGCCAAGGAGAACACCATGCCTCTATATCTAGAGCAGGCGAAAAAGCTCACTGAGCAATTTGACAGCTTCAGAATCATTCATATTCCGCGCAGTGAAAACAAATCTGCAGATGCGCTGAGCAGGATGGCATCAACCAGTTTTGATCACTTTGGCAAAGATGTCAGGGTAGAAGTAATGAGCAACCCGTCGGTGGTAGCGAAGTCTGTCTTGGTAACCCATACAACCCCTTCATCATGGATAACTCCAATAATGGAATTCTTGAAGGAGGGAAAGGTACCAGATGATCGCGCACAAGCGAGGAAGATAAGACACAAGGCGCAGAACTATGAACTGCTTGACGATACATTATATCGACGCTCTTATCTTGGGCCGCTCATGAAATGCTTGGATGCTGAGGAAGCAAGCTATGTGATCAGAGAGATACACGAAGGAATCTGTGGAATTCATGCTGGCCCGCGCATGGTGGTTGCCAAGGCAATGAGCGCAGGCTACTATTGGCCAGGCATGTACTTGGACGCTTTAAAAGAGATCCAAAAGTGCAAAGCATGTCAGAGCTATGCGCCAAACACCATGCGGCCAAAGAACAACTTGATTCCGGTAACCTCAGCATGGCCTTTCCACAAATGGGCAATCGACATTGTGGGTCCCCTACCGCAGGCGCCTGGGCGAGTAAAATTTTTGGTTGTGGCAGTAGACTATTTTACAAAATGGGTTGAAGCCAAGCCACTAGCAAAAATAACGGCCGAAGCAATGAAGCAGTTTATCTGGAGCCACATCATATGCCGTTTTGGCTTGCCCATGGAAATTGTTAGCGATAATGGCAAGCAATTCACTGACAAGAAGATTTCCAGATGGCTCAAAGAATTGCGCATTAACCAAATTTTCACTTCAGTCTATCACCCTCAGGGGAATGGACAAGTGGAACGCGCAAATCAAAGTTTGTTAAATGGGCTGAAGAAAAGGTTGGAGGAAGAATCCCATTCTTGGGTCGAAGAGTTACCTAATGTCCTGTGGGCGCACAGGACATTAAGCAAAACTAGCAATGGCGAATCCCCGTTCAGCCTAACCTATGGGACAAAGGCTATGATCCCAGCAGAAATTGGATGCCCATCCCATAGGGTACTCATGATGAGCAAGACTGATAACGAGCGCGAAAGAAGATTGGACCTCAACTTGCTTGAAGGGCGCAGAGAAGCGGCTATCATCAATGAAGCCAAATACAAGAAAAAGATGGAAAAATATTATAATCAGCGCGTTAAAGAATGCCACTTCAAGAAAAATGATTTTGTCCTTCGAAACAATGAAGCTAGCCGCGCTATACCCCCAGGAAAAATGTCCCCCAATTGGGAGGGACCTTATCAAATCTCAGAAGAATTGGGGAAAGGCGCGTATGCTTTAAAAGATTTGAATGGAAAAAAGATACCGCGCGCATGGAATGCAGCACAGCTTAGAAAATGCTTCATGTAAAAATTCAAATATGTAATCAAGGCTTTTAAGCCATCATGAATGATGATTCGCTCTATCTTTCAATATTTGTTCTATTACCTTTGCATACATGTTTCACACTTCCTTTATTAATTTGGAGCAATATGACAACACTATATTGACTTCAAAACAAAATAAAACGGAGTAAAACATACATGCGCGAGCCTTAGCTCAAACGCGTTAACGAGTCTTAACTCTAAAACGTCAGGGCTTTAGCCCAAACCTACGAGCCTTAGCTCAAACACGTTAACGAGTCTTAACTCTAAAAACGTCAGGGCCTTAGCCCAAAACAAAGAGCCTTAGCTCAAAACACTCACAAACATCCATCTTACATCCCGCGCAGCCTGATCATAAAAAACCCTAAACACAACTAAGGCAAAGTACATGCCAAATCATAGTTGTTGAGGTCTCAGGTCGAGGTCGCACACGGAATAATAGTGGATATCTGAGTAACACATGCTGACATGTAATGGCTAAAAATCATAATTCCATATAAAAAACGCGCGACAACGAGGCGCAAAAAAGGAATAGTGAAAAGTCATCGCTCGTGTCAGCATTAACAAGATACTGCGAAACCACTTACAAAATAGGACTATGGTTAAGTGAATAATTTCCTTACAACCTTGTTCTTATTTTAACGTGCAAGCATATCTTATATCTATACAAGCAAACATGAAGAGATGAATGGAAATGCGCAAGATGTGAAAAAGGGAAAACAAATTTCATTCCATAGCGTTGAAATTTACAAGTATGATGAATTACAAATTACAAATAAAAATAAAAACATGAAGGGCTTCTCAAGTCTCCACGTTGACATTAGCCTCTTCATCATCCTCATCATCGCCCTCGGCATCTGGCGCAGCCTGCTCCTCTTCATCTCCAAACTGACCATAGTCAAGTTCTTCCTCCTCATTGGAGTCTTCTATCACGACGGTGTCAGGAGCATATTCTTTCGCCGCGCCAGAACCGCTGGCAGGGGCAACATCCCCCGCGCCACCATCATCGCCACCAGCCCCCTCGCATTCATCGAGCAACTTCTTTAGCGCGCCGTGGTCGGGCTGGTCAGCAAGCGTAGCAATCTGCAAATCAATAGAAAAGTATTGAGTACAAAACACTTGGAAAATTAATCAAGAAAAACTCATTAAGGTCAAGGTACCTGCACAAGGATGGGGATGGGAGTACTCATATACTTCTCCCCCACCGCGGCCATGTCCGCGCAGGCCGCGTCGCTCTTGTAAGGGTACTCGGATGGGTTCTTCTTCAACATACCATATTCGTACCCATCCGTAAACCCTTCAGCTCGACCCACCAAGCGCGCGGCAGCATTGCAGTCCATCACAAGGGCCTGAAACTCGCCAGAATATTTCATCGCCAAAGCGCAACGAGTCATGCCCTGTGACACCAGCCATTGGCGATCCTGCGCGAGGCCAGCAACAGACGTCTCGAGGGCAGGAACCTGGGAGTTTAATAACTCCACAGTTTCCTTGGTCTTTTTTAGCTCCTCTCTATCAGACGCTGCTGCCGCCAAAATTTCTTCTTTTTCCGCCTGCGCAGCATCAAGTGCTTCCTGGCTAGACGCTGCCGTCGCCAGGGCCTCATCTCTATCGGCCTGCGCGGCCGCCAAATACTTCTTCAGGCGCGCAACCTCGCTCTCCAGTGATGATTTCTCAGTGATACTCTGGACGATAGCTTGGTCACGCGCCTCCGCCTGCTGTTCCAAGACACGCACTCTCCGCGCGTACTTGGCAACTTCAGCCTCCGCCACCTGCTGCTTCTCCCGCGCAGCTTGGAGCTCATGCCCGCGCTTAATAAAGGCGGTGTTGGAACTTGCTCGGTTTTCGCTGAGCTCCGCCTGGAGTTTCTCAGCTCGTGCGCGAGCATCAGAAAGGTTCCAGGCAGCCACCTTAGCCTCTTGCTGGGCTGCCACAAGAGCATCGCGAACTTTAATATAATCACGATGAAGCTCTTGAGAGGCAGCAAAGAAAGCCGACCCAGCGAAAATGTGATCGTTGAGCAAGTCAGCGCGGGTGCGCCCCTCCTGATACCTCCTTTCAGTAGGAGGCACGGCATGAGCCCAGAAGTCCTCGCATACGCCCATGGATTGGAAGGAACTGTCTTCATTAATATTCCATCTCGGGCGGTAAACGTGGTCACCTTCCTGCAAAACACAAGAAATGTTCTAAGTCATAAAAACATACTTATATGGAAGTACGCGCAGCGGAGCAACAAATTAAAACATACCTGCGGGGATGAAGCAGAAAAGTCAGCGCCAGCCCCACCAGAAGTCTGCGCTGCGAAGTCTTGTGGCATCGCAGGGCTGGCGCGGTCTCCCAAGGAGTCCTCAGCTTGGGCCCCCTCAGCCTCCTCATCTTCTTCAATAGGCCTCTTCTCCTGCGACCTGGAGGGCTCCAAACCAGTCTCGCGGGGAGGGCTGCGTGTAGGAGGAGGCGAGGGAGGTCTCGGCGTCGCCATTTCGGCGCGCAATACGGCTTCCTGCTCCTTTGTAATCCCAATAAGGGGAGACTCAGCACTAGCAGGAGCAGGAGCAGAACCAGCGGCGCCGGCAACGGCGCCAGGAGTGTCACCAGCAACTTGTACGCCAGCTACAACTCCTATGAACAAATCAACAAGGAAAATTGGTTTATGACTGGATCCAAAAGAAAAAATTCAGAAGACAAATGTGCAAAACATACCTTGGCGCAATTCTGTTCGCGCGGCGAACATCGCCATAAAGTTCATTCTACCCTTTTCAGAGGGTAGAACAGGGGACTTCGAAGCAGCCCCGGCGCAGCCTCAGCACCTTGTGGCGCCTGCGGCTGATCTGCGACCGTCGCCGGTCCTGCAAACATTCAAAGGGGCAAAGGTTTAATAATAATTCAATCAGATGAAGATAAGCAAAGTATACCTGTCGCATGCGCGGCACTGCTTCTCTCTTCAGCCACACGAACGGAGGAGATGACGCCACCATACCTCAAGTGGACAGGAGGTCTGCCCACTTTCACAGGCAGGGAAGCTAAAGAAACCTTGGTAGTAAACACCTGGGTTTCCTTAGGTCCCTTCGTTTGAGCATGGGGATGAGCGACAGGGGTGTCATCTTTCTTCTGTCTCTTACTGCCCCCTGCGCCAGATTTCCCCTTAGCTTTGCGCTTTAGTAGGGGCGCCTCCTCTTCCTCCTCCTCCTCTTCCGCGAGCTCCAGCTCGTAGTTTTCGAGCGCATCTGCAAATACAAACAACAGAACTGTTAATAAACTTTGGTATTCTAAAGGAATGAGCATAAGTGCGAAGGCTTACCAGGCGCGTCGCTATCAAAGTCAAATTCCAGATCAACTGGGATGAACATGTCATCGAAGCGATCTGGGAAACCAACCTCCCCAGCGCCAAGCGCGACGGAGCCACCCTCCACTTGATCATCATAAGCGGCGTGGATATAATCCTTGGTGACTGCGCAAAAAAAAAAAAAAAAAAAAAAAAAAAAAAAAAAAGGGTCAAGTGATATCAGCAAAAGAATTATGTTCGCGCAGGAATAAAGCAATGAAATAAACTTACACAACCCGTCGACTTGGATAACGGGCTCAAGCGAGCTGTCCGCCCACCTCTTGCTCATACCAACCCCCACCAGCGCCTCCTCACGAATGCTCTTGGCGGGGGATGGTTCAGTGGACAGCTTCTTAACCCAGGCGCCAGTTGGGTTCTTGAGGACACCCACATCCGCAGGCGCAGAAGAGATGGAGCGCATGGTCATACGGATGGGTATCACACCAGCCCTAATGTAGAAGAACCTCTCAGACCAGTCATGAAGGCTCTTGAATGAAACAGTGGAGCACTTCACCTTCTGACTGCGAGGAATAAAAGAGAACCAATTGTCTTGGATCTTGGGCTTGTAAAAATACTGAAAGCGCCGAGGGGTAGGCTCCTCGCGCTGGGATTTGCACATGAACTCAAAGTGAGTCATGCGCACAAGTCCAAAAGGATGGACTTGGGATATATGAATCCCATAGAACTGCAGCAGTGCACCCACAAACCTTGTCATCGGGAGACGAAGGTTGCAGTGGGTGAAAAAATGGCTATATAAGGATATATAACCGGCAGGCGGGTCCGCCGCCGATTGCCCGGCCACAGGCAACATGCAGCCAAACAGGGTGGGAAAGCCCTGAGAGGCGATAAGGCTGTCAAGATCAGCCTGCCTCAATTTGCAGGGGATTTCATTCCACCTCCTCACCACCTTGGTCCTCCTTACTTCCTCCGATGTGGTCTCAACAACCCTCTTCCCCTTGCCCTTTTGCTTCAATGTCGACATCACCACAGATTTCACACGGCGTCTTCGAGAGGCAATAGAGGTGATTGAGGGGTTAGAGGAGTCTGAACTATCAAACATACAACTACAGCAGCAGATAATCGAGGATTCGAAACGATGAATACACTCAAATCAGAATATGAAAGGCAGAAATTCAAAAATTTGCAACAATGAAGATGAAGATAGAAAATTTCTTAAGGGCCTGCTTTTATAGGCCCAGGAGAGAGAAATTTGGCAGCTGATCGGATTTCACGCGCCCCCACTCGCAGCTGTAAGCCAACGTGGTCGCGGCACGTGTCCTTGACACTGTTTGAGGGGACATGAAAACGTAACGGACCTGCCACGGAGCAGAGACGCGCCCCCACTCGCAGGTGCTAACCAATGCGAGCGCGACACGTGTTCAAGACAGCTGTGCGAGGGGACATGAAAGGCAACTGTAGCACCTCGAGCACACGAAACGTCTGACACGTTTACGGCGCACGTCACCACCAACTAACCACGTGTTTGGACCCTTCGTTTCAACCAAATGGATAGAACTTCGCGCAACGATGGAAACAACCAAGAAAACGACAAAACCCCTTTTAAAAGACCAAATCAGTAAGTCTAATATCTATCTTACCGCGCTCGCGCGAGATAAGACACACATTAGACTGGGGGGGCTTGAAGAGGTATGTACCCGCCTCAACATCGAGCGAGGCGGGTCAACCCACAAGATATATACAAGACATTAGAAATCAAAGATATTATCAAGGCACAAAGCCAAAACTTATGCTCAAGCATCACATGCTTGCACATATCACATATGCTCAAGCATCACATATGCTCACGCATCACATGTGCTCATGCATCACATATGCTCGCGCGTATCACATGCTCACGCATCATATATGCTTATGCATATCACACCGTGCGTGGCGCATCCGCGCGCGGCGCATATCACATGCTCGCGCATCATACATGCCCACCCATATCACAGTTGCGCATGGCGCAGCTGCGCGTGGGGCATCCGCGCGTGACGCGTATTACATGCTTGTGCGTATCGCATCTGCGCATGAAATATCTGCGCGTGAGAATAAAGAGAAGACCTCGCGCATCCTCAGGATGGGCGCATATCACACATGCACATAGTCAACCTCGTCCTTATCCAAATCAGGATTAGGGCAACTTTGATTGTGCACGTCAGACAACCTTCCAGAAGGTATCTTTTTAAGGAATGAGAATATGCTGATGTTGACAGCTGCCAAATGAAAGGTCGACAACTCAGCATGACACATGTGCTACCACGTGATTACAACCAACGAGAAAGCGCCAGGTGTCCCAAAGGACACGTGGCGCAAATCGATTGGAGGAGGCCAACGAAACCCTAATTTGGTTTTAGCTCAATCAGTGGAAACCCTAGCACTATAAATACATCATAACGTACACAGTTACAGACACATTTGATTCACATTGAAGCATATTCAATTACATTCACTGACAGGCAGCCCTAGTCAGTTACTTTCTCATACACAGAGAGACAATCACATAATCATACAGAGTAACATACAGTATTCAGCCATTAAGCAATACTCTCCCAATTCTCTTATTCTCACATTATTATCTTCTCCTACACATACTTATTCTCACGCCGGAGGGTTACCCCAAAGAGGTCCCCTCTGTCCCTTTCTGAGGGGTAAGTAACGGCGCTGTTCATTTTGTAGGTGGAAGAACACTGATCCAGAAGAACCATCGGTGAAATAGTATAATCACACCCGAGGAAAGTAGATCTGCTACCAGTGAGTAGATCCACGTTTCTTCAGGTTACATTATGTGGCATAAGATTGCAACAAGTCATTTTGCTGTTCATGATAAGTGTATGATTATTAGTATATTAATGGACCTTGTCATGTGTTAATGAGTTGTTTTAGGCACAATTCCACATATTGGACCTTCTTAGTCGGATGATTCCTCTTAGTTATATTGTAACTTAAGCATAACATATGTTAGTAGGGGTGTTCAGAATACCCAAAAACCTAAAAAACTTTATTCGAATTGTATTCGTAATCGAAAAAATTGAATATGAATTTAGAATTTAGAATTCGATTTTTGATTTGGTTATAACCGAATTCCGAATTCGATTTTCGGTTCCATTTTTTTTTTTAAGCGATTAGTTCAATTTATTCGGTTAATCGAATAATTCAATTAAAATATGAACTATATTAATTATTTTGGATATTGCCAAATATTTTTAAGACCATGTTTAACATGTAGTCAAGTAGTCCATATCTATATTTCGATTTTTTCTTTTGTGGATGTTTTAGGATGGTTAATTTATGGTTAACTAGTTGTATGTTTAAACTATTTAATGGTTCGTCGGTTTGGATGTTTTGTTATCGTCTTTAACTTTTTGGTTTTAGGATGTATAAGTTGGGTTTGTTTGAATACTTTGATGTAGTGCGGAACCCAAACGGTTGTCCGTATCCGGAACACAAACAAAATAAATTGTTATTTTGGATTAATTCGATTAATACGATTTAAATCGATTCGTTCAATTTTAACCGAAACCAAACCGTATTGAATTCGGATCGATTACGGTTCGATTGGCCCATTTCTGAATTTGGTTTGGTTCGATTTTTTATTAGCGATAAAAAGTCTCATAACCAATTAAATCAAATCGAATAAATCAATAATCTAACCGATGAACACCCCTACAGGTCAGTTTGTGTGGTGCAAAATCGTTTTTCATTGATTCCCAATTCTTTCTGGGCGCTGTGACATGTCCCACGGATGGTGCCAGTGAAGAAACACGGATCTAATCCCCTAGACGGGTCCTAGATCCAATGAGTCCACAGGGTAAGACACAATAACAACCAACACAATATGAGCACAATTTTCCAAAGTCCAATGACCGGAACCTCCAAAACAGACACCGTGAGCTCGTTACGGGAAGGACAAGATGGGGGACTTCCCGTAACCACCCTCCGGCGTGAAAATAAGTACACTTCTGACAAGGAGAAAGTATTCAAGTAATCTTAGTAGCTAGTTGAGAATGAATGAATACCTCATGCAGGTTGAGAGGGTATTTATAGCCGAAGGCCAGCTGTCCCGTTCTAGAAGAATGAATACCTCATGAAGGAATATGATTGGGCCAGCTGTCCCGTTCTAGAAGATCTCTTGTAACCGTCTGGACACTTGTCCTTACGTAATAGGTTGAGCTATATGTTCCATGTGTGTGGGTATAACAACCTGGACATGCGTCGTTCTATGATAGGATGAGTTAATTCCTGGCCATGTGCATGGTTATAACAACCTGGCCAACTGTCCTCAACTCATTGGTTAACGGGTCACGTATTCTTCAAGTAACAATCGTGGTTATTTTTCTAGAAGGTAATTAGTTAATTACAGCTGTCCTGTAACATTGTCTTCCTGTCGTCCCAGCGGGTGAATATGTTACCCTAAGGATGACTTTAGAGGGTGCCTGGATGCTTTCATGTATGATAAGTTGTGCGGGTGATCCATATGCCCTGCGGGTGGCATATGAAGGGTTCTCTCCGACTCGCGGGTGATACTTAAGGGTATTTGGATCTTTTTGGTACCCTACCTTTATACATATATTACCTTATTTTTGGTTGTTTATGATTTGATAATCCTTATGTGATTAAAAGCACTACGTACCATTTAAATATCAAAAACAACTTTAATCATAACATTCAAAGGTATCATTATCAAAAACCTTAAATAATTAAGCACTCACTATGTAATTATGATGTGTGTTTAGGCTATTAATTTGAAATTGACATTGCTTTAATTCGACTCCCAACTAAACTAATCCGGTCTAATTTCAAATTAAAGATTTGTAAATGACAAAGCATTTGTTATAACAAAACATTGTTTTTTAACTTTTGATGTGATAAGAATCGAACTCAAAACGTATTACATGGTCACCTACTCATAAGCATTATAGCCACATTTTAAACCGGTTAAGGGTCACCCTGGTGCACCCATGGTCAATAGACCCAAGCTTGGGTGCAATCAAACAAGCAAAACCAATTTTCTGTTTGGTTATTCATATACTAGAAGGCAAATGTGAAGGTTCACCAGAGATGGGCTCCGGCAACATCAATGCCCGTAACCCGGGCCTAAGTTCACGATCGAAAAACTCATCATACTCGACATTGTCTCCGGCTTTCTTTTTAACTTCCACCACTCTTAAATTCGGTGTTAATTCAAATATCTCAACCGCGATGGTCAATGGTCCTTTAACCCCTTCCCGCGATCCCTCCAAACTAACCCGAAAATCCTTTTTCCGAACGGTGAAACTAACCACTTTCGCAATCTCTTCAAGTTTAGATATTATGGTCGAAACGGATGCACTCGATACAAACCGTGACTCCTCTCCACCATCCTCAAACAACCCTGATAAACTAAACCCGCGAGAGAATGAAATCAAGTCAAATGCATTCAAACTCGCGGGTCTAGGCAAAGTGGTGAGCCGCTTTCGGGTCTCATCTCCAACCGGTGATTCCGGACGCGAAGAACTATCGGAGGAATAATCAATCCCATCCGCTTCGGTCTCTCCATCTTTCACACTACACAATTTATCATCCTCAAAATAAAACTTAATATGGCGAAACCCCTTTTTAAACCACCGGTTTTCCATGATCTCCGGTATGGTGATTCGGGTATCCGGGTTCGTCCTAAGCAGCCGTTTTAACAACCGGGTTAACTCGGGCGAGAACCACCGGGGACACCGAAACTCCCCTTTGTAAATCTTCTTATACAAAACCATAACATTTTGATCATTAAATGGCAAATAACCAGCCATTAACCCAAACAAAATCACCCCACAAGACCAAACATCAACCTTTGCCGCTTCATACCCTTTCCGCCCCAAAACCTCGGGCGCAACATACGCAGGCGTCCCGCAAAACGTATGAAACAACCCATCACCCCTAATCTGGTCCGAAATCGCGCTAAGCCCGAAATCGGACACTTTTAGATTCCCATCTTCATCTAATAAAATGTTTTCAGGCTTTAAGTCTCTATGAAACACACCACGAGCGTGACAAAACCCTACAGCAGAAATCAATTGTTGGAAGTAATTTCTAGCAACCTCTTCTTTTAACCTACCTTTAGCCACTTTATTAAACAACTCACCCCCTTTAACATATTCCATAACAAAATATATCTTAGCCTTAGTAGCCATGACCTCAAACAACTGAACAATGTTAGGATGTCTAACACGTCTTAAAATCGAGATCTCACGTTTAATATGCGAAATCAATCCGCCTCTCAATATCTGTTCTTTGTCAATAACCTTAATCGCAACGAATTCGTTCGTTTTCACGTTGCGAGCGAGGTAAACTTTCGAAAACGATCCGTGACCGAGTAGTTTGCCGATCTCGTAGCGGCCTAGCAGCAGTTCTTGGCCTTCTTTCCTTGTGGTGGTTGACGCCATGGTTAAGATATGTGTGGTATTGGTGATAGGGTGGTTTATTTTGTTTTGATGTAAATGGGGTGGTGTTGATGATGTTTGTGAGGTGTACAGAATAACAGAAACGAGGGTTGATTTGTCCGTATACTGACAGATGGGATCACGTAGTTTAGTTTTTTATATTAAAAGAAGTATGTTCCAGACAACTAACGAATATCCAACACTATGTTCCTAGACTAAATCAAGTAATAATACATGCATCATACATTTTTATATTTTTGTACATGTATTAAAATTCCCAGGAGTGAATTTGGGTGAATTTACTTTTTTTCCTTGAAGGTATCGACGTATCTTTACAGATTTGCTTTAACATTTTTAGGAAAAAAGTAAGTTTATAACTATTTTTTAAATTTTGGTTTGAATTATTTTGAAATTTGAGTTTTTAAATATTTTAAAAAAATATTTGAAGTATTAGTAATTTTAAATTCTAAAATGTTTAAGTTTTTCAAATTTTAAAATTTGAGTTTTAGTTCTAAACTCAAGTTGAATCATAAGTTTCAAATTTAGAAGAAAAAAACTAAACTTTTTTTAATTTAAGATTTAATAGTTCTAAATATTTTTATAAACTGGATGGAAGATATCAAACATTAGATTTTTCAATTTTTTGAATTTTTAAAATTAGCTTCTTATATTTTTGTATTCAATTTATTTTTAAATATAACTTGACACGATATTTTTATAATCATGCACCAACTTTAACACGATAACTTTATTTAGTTTTTTAATATGTTGCTATAAGGTAC
Organism: Bidens hawaiensis; assembly: GCF_021521415.1. NCBI lineage: Eukaryota > Viridiplantae > Streptophyta > Magnoliopsida > Asterales > Asteraceae > Bidens > Bidens hawaiensis. Next base: position 55,872 of record NW_027505277.1, on the reverse strand, counting down.
GGACATCGTTAGCTGGCGCGGTGTTGGATTTTATTTCTTAATATCGATATTGACGATAGATACACACATCATACGCTGACACGTGTACAGGATTTGGCTTTTTTAAATATAGTCGTCACAGCATTTTTTATTTTTATTTTTTTGGAACGGTAGTCGTCATACCATTGGATGAACATTTCGGTAAAATTTTGTTTCGATGGCTATTTTGTTTATATTGTTTATCAACATCCATGGTTGCTCTTAAGATTTTCCCATTGTAGTTTGGTCACTTTGGAGTTATTTGCCATTAATGTTACCGCACTTTTCTATCATTGATATGACGAGTGTTCGGTAATATATGTTGGCTCACGCTTTATCCACAGTTTTGTTCATTGATGTATGTGAAGCCTTTGATACATCATTGTAGACACATTTAATGGATGCTTGAGCATTAAATGCCTAATATGTTACCACTAATATGTGGTTCTGGAACGATATGTTTTTTTTTCTTTTTTTATGAAAAGCCAATTTTATAAAATAAAAATGAAAGGACTACTTACAAAAAAGCAAGGATCCTCACGTAAAAGAAAATAAAAGAGACAAACACAAAACAACTATCTCATACAAGAAAACTATAAAAGGAAAGTTTACGGCAGTTTCTTGTTTCGGTTACTTACTCAAAGGAATGACATGGCCTTGATGTCATTTATTAATTTCGCCCACGAGAATGCCTTATTGTTGAATAACATATCGTTTCTCGTTATCCATATCAACGAACAAGTTACTAACAAAATTGCTTAAATCGTCTCGCATTCAATCTATTCCCCTTGTATATGGTTGGATATTTTATTATTTCTCGTACAGAAGCAAAGTAATTACTCCCCTACAACTTCACCCATCAAGAATAATATACTAGATCCAACGTGTTACCTCACACCGAACCAGAAAATGCAAATACGATTCCGTCGCTACACCACAAAACACACATTTATTGTTACTCATAACCACACCTCTTGACATATCGTTTGGGAAAAATGATATGTCCTGAATGGCTCGATAATGATCTTCGTTATATTTTTGGTAAACATCTAGCTAGCATAGAAGTCTTTCGAACTCAATGTGTTAATTAATGACTTTAAAATTCATTATGGCAAGGCTAGTGTCATTTTGGGTCATCTTACTTCGGCATAACAACGATGTTCGAAGTTGTCAATACTGATATTATGAGAGTCATTTTCCTTTTTCTTTAGTTCACTTTGGAGTATTTGAAAACGTATCAAGTTGTCATATAGAAGCGACTTAATCTATTCAGTGTTCAAAATGAAATCTAAATTGAAGGCCTTTTCTGAAAAATTAAAAATTTATTATACCATCCTGATAAATCGCATCTAATAATTGATAAGCGGTGGCAAACATTCACCTTCTGAACACTAAATAAAGTTGGAAAAAATAAGCCTACCCTTCATTGTCTTCCCGTAGTCCATTCGTGCAATTATACTTCGTCAAAGTTACTGATTCAACCAAGTGCGAAAGTCGTTTACGATAACTGATGTGTGGGTAAAAGAATGTGTTTTAAGTGTTTAATTTCGTGTATGTTAAGTGTTTTCATATATCGAACACGAGTACTTTGAGTGGTTTTATGTTTGTAGGTACTCGGAGCTTAAAGTAACTAATTTGGAACACTTAGGATGACAAGGAATTGAGTAATGGACAAAAAGGAAGCAATCGGGAGTGTTCGGAAGTGATTGTGGGTTAGAAAATGAGTTACGAAAATGAGTTTCGAAACCCATACTACATGAATTTTTGGGGTAGAAAATGAGTTACGAAACCCAAACTATATGAATTTTGGGTTTCTCAGACGAGATGTCACACCCCGACCAAAGGCGGCGGAACATGCCGGGGTGCAACCGATTGCCTAAATACACAAGACATTATTTAAAGTGACAATATTTAATCAACTCCTTTTATTTCATAAATCAATAAACAACACATCTCGTTCATACAAACAATTTGAAAACAAGTAGCAATTATATTGTTCATTTTACTAATGCCCTAATAGTCTTGGTAACGTTTTTCGTCAAGTCCTTGAGTCAACAAAAGTCAAACCTGTAACATTTCATAAAATAAAATTTATCAACACAAAGGTTGGTGAGCAATTCATAAGTTTGAGCATATAGTATATAGTAATAAAAAAGCCAAAAAACTTGTATACAAAACAATAGATAAAAGCAACAACTTGGATAAATAGATATCGCTAATAGAATTACGTTAGCGACACCTAGCTATAAGGGGATTCCAAATAGTCTAGGATTTTATAGTTCCACCATCCAAAATCGATAAACACATAAGCATGTTGTTAGGACTGATATTTTCTCTGCTGAGGATATATTATCCTTGAAGATATGTCTGGATCAGTTATCCTCCCGAAGAACTCCAGAACCATGTCGAAGATCAAGGATCCTCAGAGGTTAATATAATTAACAATTGTTTCATGTGTGTAGGTTATTGTTCAACAGAAGTAACGGCTATGTGACTTGGTCAACCTTAAATTTCGCTACTGGAAGCTACCAGCACGTGATCAATGAACGTCGGAAGACTAGTGGAATAGTGGCGGATAGATAGGACTTATTGTTGTATTTATTTTCTTTATAATCATCGAGATATGATCGATTAGGTATATCACTTGTACTCACACACTCTTAGAAAAGAACTCACTATTCTCTCTATACACGTTAGCTACTACTGTAACATCGATCTAATCTCCACAACCATTGTAACCCTTTTTTGATATTAATAAATTGGTGATCGACGAGTTGTCATCACCCGGGGTTTTTTTCTTTTGATCTGAACAAGATCAAAGGGTTTTTCCTCGCAAAAAATCTCGGTGTTCACTCCATTTTCATTCATATAATCGTTGTTATTAGCATAGCACTATTCCTCACTTTTACGGATTCAGATAAATTATCCTTAGCTGATTTTTATCCAAAACAATTTGGTGCCCACCGTGAGGCAATTGGTGCTATAATCCATATTACTCCTATCAATTTTTGATTTTTTCATACCCATATCACTATCAATGGCCTCTCAATCAACCTCTGCTTCATCAACCATGCCGTCATCGGTTCCTCTCTCATCAAGGACTTTGCCACCGATGCCTCCGCCAATCACGGGAGCACAACGGCCTGCTGCTGCTGGAAGCAAGACGCAACTACCAGTCTTCCAGAGCTTGAAAACCGTTGCTGTTGCACCGGTGGTTAATACTAACAGTGATGTTTCATCTATGTTTTCGCAGGTTAAAGCATACATGGAGCAGCAGAACAAGACCAACAAGAGGATCCTTCGTGAAATAGAACATCTTAAGAAGACTAAGAGGCCAGCGGAAGACCACACTCCCCTGATGCCCAGGATGCTGGATTTCACCAGTCCAGGATCCATGGCTCAGTTCACACAAGGATCATCTATCCTTCAACAGGGGTCCAGGGTCAACAGACTCAAGGATCCCCATACTTCCAACAAGGATCATCCATCCTTCCACCAGGATCCTCTAGGTTATATCACCAAGGATCCTATAATTCCCAACCTCAATGATCCTTCTTTCAGAATCAAGGAACCTCAGGAGTTCAACATCAACGATCCTCCGAAGTCCATGAAGGAGATATATTCCCCATGCAGACCATAGCTTCTGGAGGACCAACTCCTATCGCATACTCCTCTCATCCCAGCTACTCATCTGGGATGCCAACCTTCGCCCAGCAAAGAGGTAACTTGTATGATCCTATATCCTTTAACGCTAACCGTGGTCCCATGCAGGATGCAGGTATCAACCAAGCTATGGCCAAGGAGCTACAGAAGCTCAAGGATATGATATCCAGTGTTCCCGGGGTGATACGACCAATCCCCGAGATACCTGAGGGAAGCCACAAGTTATCCAGATTTGCTCCACCTATCTGTGATGATGAAATCCCGAAGCGATTCCAAACCCCCAACATGAAGACTTACGACGGGACCACTAATCCTGAAGAACATGTGGCACAATATAGAGAAAGGATGGAGATCAATCCTCCCCCTGAGAGACTCAAGGAAGCTTGCTTGTGCAAAGGCTTCGGATCTACACTGACAGGATCAACATTAAAATGGCTGCTAAGTCTTCCTCCCTTTTCAGTTACTTCTTTTTCACATTTAGTTAACTTGTTCAACAGTTAATTTTCCTGTAAAAGGAAATTTGAGAAGTTAACTAGTGATTTATACCGAGTTATCCAACCAAGTGATGAATCCCTTAGGGATTTTGTTACGAGGTTCAGCAGGGAAGCTCTAGAAAACCCTAATCTTGACATGGCTACTGCTGTTGAAGCCTTCAAGATGGGACTTCAGAGGGGCTCCCCCTTTTATGATGATCTTGTAATGACTCCTTGCAGGTCTCTAGATGAAGTAAGGAACAGAGCACTAAGGTTTATACGGCTGGAAGATGACAAAAGGATCCAAGAAAGATTGGGGGCTCAGACAAAACAAGAATCCCCTGACAAGAATAAAGGATCCTCGTATAGGAACAACAACTCAAATCCGTACAACGAGTTCAACAATCAAAACGTGCGAGCAGTCGAAGAAGGAGATGATGATGAAGACTATCCCTGCATCTCTGAGTATTGTTTCTCCGTAGATACCTATGGCTTGATTTGTGCCATGAAGGATCTATGGGAGAAAGCAAGGTGGCTCCGAAAGAACGAGAAGACAACCACCTTCAAAGACAAGTCTAAGTGGTGTGCCTTCCACGAAGATTTTGGCCACATGACAGACGAGTGCATTGTCTTAAGAAGGGAAATTGGTTACCTCCTAAGCAAGGGCCACTTCAAAGAGCTCTTGGGAAGGAAGAACTCCAAGATCCAGGATCCTGAAGATCTTCCACAAAAATTAACACCAACACCACCAGATGCTCACGTGATCAACTTCGTCTCCAGAGACTACGACATATTTCAAACTTCTTATCCTGCAGAAGAAAAGCCCGTAGAAGAATTCAAGTTGGACGATGAAAGAAGACCACTCATCCCTACTACTCGAATAACTGATAAGAGAATCTTCTTTGATTCGAGTATCCAGGATCCTCACCAGGATGAACTAGATGTGCGAATGGTCAATTTCATCTCTGGAGGATCAGACATATGTGGAACTTCCTTCTCCGCAGCAAAAAGGCTCGCCAAAGAGATTAAGTTGGATAACGGAGACCGACCAATAGTATCCACCACTTTTACGACAGACAAAAGGATCTTCTTCGATGAGGAAGACAAACTAAACATCCAGGATCCTCACCATGACGGTTTGATTATTACTTTATTTATCGCTAACCATTATGTACGCAGGATCCTAGTTGACGGTGGGAGCTCGGTCAACATCATCCAGCATGATGTCCTCAAGAAGATGAACATCCCAGATTCGGAGATCATCCCTAGAACATTAGTGCTAGTCGGTTTCAGTGGAGAAACCAAGAAGACATTGGGGGACATCAACCTCCCAATTTATATTGAAGGGTTAAATTCATATCAAAATTTTGTGTTATTGATAATCTTTCTTGTTGCAATGTTATTCTAGGTAGGCCTCAACTTACCACCAATGCATCAAACTACCTACTCCATGGGGAGTTGTTAAGATAGTTGGTGATCAGGCGGAGGCCAAGAAATATTATTCCTCATCAATGAAGCTAACAACCAAACAAACTATAGCATAGCAACCACAGCAATATCCTAGGGACGTACTAGAAGAAGCGAAGAAAATTCGCTCCTGAGTGGAACAAGATCATACAAGAAGTTGAAAAACTTCTTAAGGCCGGTATGATCAGAGAGATTCAATATCCTCGATGGTTGGCTAATGTGGTTGTTGTTTCAAAAAAGAATGGAAAGTGGAGGGTGTGTGTCGATTTTACAGATTTAAACAAGGCATGCCCCAAGAATCCTTTCCCGTTACCACATATAGACTCCATGGTGGATGCAACGGCAGGACATGAAATGCTTACCTTTATGGACGCTTCCTCTGGATTTCAACAAATTCAGATGGAACCATCTGATCAAGAGGATATAGCCTTCATGAATCCTACTGGCATATACTGTTATATTGCTATGCCATTTGGACTAAGAAATGCAATGGGCAACATACCAAAGACTAGTCAACATGATGTTCAAGGATCAGTTGGGCAAGACTATGGAAGTATACATAGATGACATGGTGGTAAAGTCAAAGAAAGCTGAGGATCACCTTAGAGACCTTGAAGAAGCATTCAATATTCTCGACTAACATAACATGAAACTGAATCCATCAAAATGCCATTTTGGTGTTAAGGCTGGAAAGTTTCTAGGATATATGGTGACCAAAAGAGGAATAGAAGCAAGCCCCGAGCAGATAAAAGCCATCATAAACTTGAAGTCTCCTGCAAATGCAAAAGATGTCCAAAGGCTCACGGGAAGAATAGCCGCTCTCAACAGGTTCATCTCAAGATCCTCCGAGAAGTGCAAATATTTCTACGACATTCTTAGAAAGAATAAGAAGTTTGAGTGGAGGGAAAAGCAAGAGGCTGCGCTCAAAGCCTTGAAGGATTACTTATCCTCAGCTCCAGCTCTGATGAAGCCCGTGGATGGAGAGTCCTTATATCTGTACCTGGTCATTTCAGGAAATGTTGTAAGTTCCGTACTTGTGAAGGATCATGAAGGTGAACAACATCCTGTTTATTATGTAAGTAAAAGTCTTCTAGATGCAGAAGCCAGGTACTCTCATTTAGAAAAGTTAATTCTTGCACTTATTATGGCTTCTACTAAATTGAGACATTACTTTAAGACTCATAGTATTATTTTGAGAACTAATTATCCTGTCAAGAATGTCCTTAGAAAGCCAGAGTTGTCAGGTAGAATGGCCAAGTGGGCTGTGAAACTGAGCACATATGATATTCAATATGAGCCAAGAACAACTATCAAGTCACAAGCACTCGCGGACTTTGTGGCTGATTTCAGAAGCGACTTGCAGAAAGAAGCTGACTTGGAGGTCCAACAACTAGAAATAGACCAAGGATCCTTGGATACTCTTCATTGATGGAGCCTCTAATGTAAGAGGAACAGGATTAGGGATCATACCGAAATCGCCACAAGGGGACATATTACCCCAGCCTATAGCCTGTGAGTTCTAAGCAACGAACAACGAGGCAGAGTATGAAGCTTTGATCGCAGGTTTGCAATTAGCTAAGTGCATGAGGATTAGGTATCTTCAAGTATATATAGATTCATTATTGATTGCTAACCACTTTAATGGCTCATATGCTATTAAAGGAGAAAAACTAATCAAATATCTAGATGTTGTGAAGGAATTAGCAAAATCCTTCAAACTGTTTAGTATTGTACAGGTACCAAGGTAAGAAAATGCTGGGACAGATGCTCTGGTAAATTTTGCCTCATCTTTGAAAATTCCAGAAGACACGAAGATTCCAATCATTCATGTTCTCTCACCAGAAATAGGAGAACAAGAAGTTGGGGAGATAACGAATGACAAAGAAATTGTACTTTGGGATCCATTATTATCAAATAATCAAGAATCATGGATCCTCCCAATCAAGAAGTACATTCAAACTCGAGAGATTCCAACCACTAAGAATCCCAAATCCTTCAAACTCAAGGTATCACAATATATTTCATTAGATGATATGCTATACAGGAAATCTCTTGCAGGTCCATACTTGAGGTGCACCGAGGATCCTGAAATCCAAGAGGTGCTCAAAGATTTTCACGAACGTGATTGTGGTAATCACACCGAAGGTAGAGCCCTGTTTTCTAGGATTCTAAGAACAGGATACTTCTGGCCAACAATGAAGAGAGATGTAATGGAATACCGAAAGAAATGTGATGCTTGTCAAAGACATGCAAACATCCTTCACCAGCCATTATAACCTATGTATCCTATATCCTCTTCATGGCCTTTCATGAAATGGGGTATGGATATTGTAGGCAAATTACCTAAGGCACCAGGAGGAAAAGTATTCATGCTTGCAATGATGAATTACTTTTCAAAGTGGATAGAAGCAGAAGCTTTTGTTCAAGTACGCGAAAAATAGGTGATATCTTTCATTAAAAGAAATATTATTACTAGATTTGTTATCCCTTCGGAAATTATTTGTGACAATGGTTCCCAGTTTATCGGGAAAAGAACCACTAACTTTCTGACAGCTGGGGCGTCAAGATGATTACCTCTACTCCAGTGCATCCTCAAGCTAATGGTCAAGCGGAGTCTAGCAAAAAAATCATCATCAACAATTGGAAGAAGAAGATAGGATCCAAAAAAGGAAAGTGGGCTGAAGAGCTACCTTATGTTCTTTGGGCTGACATGACAACACCCAAAAATGCAACAGGCCAAACACCCTTCTCATTGGTGTTTGAATCAGAAGCAGTTATCCCCACAGAGATGGTGGTTCCTACAACAAGAACGAGCATCCGTGATCCTGAGGCCAATGAAGAAATTCTTCTTGAAGACTTGAATACTGTTGAAGAACTCAGAGACCTGGCCAAGATCAGAATGGCAGTTTATCAACAAAGGGTAGCTGGGGCATACAACAAGAATATTATGATCAGAAGATTTCAAGAAGGAGATTTAGTTTTGAGGAAAGCCTTCCAAAACACGACCAATCCGGCTGATGGGAAGTTAGCACCCAAATGGGAAAGTCCTTATATAATTGAGTCGGAGGCAGGAAATGGGGCATATCATTTGCTCACTATGGAAGGCAACAGGTTACCAAGAGCTTGGAATGTTGTCCACCTCAAGAAGTACTTTTTCTGATCAGGATCAAGTATCCTGTAAGGATCTAATATCCTTAGAGGATCAAGGATCCCCAAAATTGGTAAAAATCTATCCTATCATTTATTCTTATAAATTTCTTATTTTTTAAGAATAATATATTCTTAACGATTTGTTTCTTCCAAGTTTTAAGTAACAGTGCAGGATATTAATAAGATGTGTAATAACCAAGAGGTTGGCCACCTCTCCTTTACATTCAAGGTACTTTACTATTTCCCTTGGCCTAGCCCACGATTGGATATGACCCCCGATGGTCATATCCCCTAAGGTTTAAAGGTTTTCACCTTTCTTATGAATTAGAGTTTCTACACTCTCACCTGTAGTGCACGCTATCCAAAGTGTAGTCCGGGGCAGCGGGACCAGTACACGCTTAGTGGCTGACAATTTCGTTATCTTCGGCTATATGGAGGATCCTACGATTTATGGTAGACGTACCATACCACCGGTTTATAACGTTTTCACGTTATCTTACGTTTGGGCTAGATCCCGGTTTGGGCACGTCCCCATTTAACATCCGTATTTGGGCTTGTCCCCAGTTAACATCTGTATTTGGGCATGTCCCCAGTTTCACGGGCTTGTCCCCAGTTTCACGAGCTTGTCCCCAGTTTATGATTTGGGCTTGTCCCCAGTTTAATGGGTTTGATCCCAGTTAACATTATAAGTTGTTTGCAACAAATTTTCTAAGTTCATCACGAAGACAAAGTCCTATGGATTCAAAATCCTTAGATTATTTCTTCAAGGATCATCGAAGGTTCTATACTTATGGTAACTTGGGTCTACCTAGACGTTATGGTATGGTTTTTATTAATAAATTTATATTGTCTTAGCTGGAATAATTTTAATCGTTTTAGGGTTATCCCTTTAAGGATATTTTATCTTAGAATTTTGTACTCAAGATTATTTCTCAATACTTTCAATAAAGCTAAAGCTATATTAAACAAACTTTTAAAATGACAAGTAACAAGCAGATAATTAAAAACTTTATATTATTAAGCATAAGTCATCTGGACTTACCAAAATCTTTAACCCAGATTTCACCATTCAAAAGATGGACCATCCACCCGGGTTAAAAAGGTGTTACTAATTGTTCTTAAGTGCAGGAAAATAAAAGTCAGAGGCACCAAAGGTTTCATCCCCACAAACAGAGGATCCATCCACCTTCGGTACCCCTGAGAGTTGTCTTGAGGATCAGGGATCCTTAAACCCTACTTACTATTGTTTATTACAAACCAAATTATCCTTAAAAAGCATCAACACAAACAAAAAAGTGGGCTTGGGCCTTGTCTTTTATATCCTTCATCGCCCACTTAAGCTGCATCTTCACCCTCTGCAGCACCTTCTCCATCAACGGCTTCAGCCACCTCCTTGACACCACTAGTCCCAGCCTCGTTTTCCTCAGCCATCTCCTCATCATTTTCGCCACCAAGAGCCTCCAGGGCAGTCTTCCACTTTTTCACGTCCCAGGTCGTCTTATCGAAAGCAGGATCACCGGCCTCCTTCACCATTTTAATCCGTGCTTGGAACACCGACCTAGCGGCCCACATCTTAGCCTCGTCTGTAACCTGCTTCACTGCCTCTTGGTGTTGGGTTTCCGCTAAGGATATCTGATCCTCCAACAGTTTTTTTTCCTTGGAGAGTTGGATCATGGCTTTGTCCTTGGCAACCACGGCTTTCCCTAGCCCTGACAGCTTCTCACTCATCTGGCTGATGACCTTTTCATAATGCTCTTTGAAAGAATTCATAGCCTGTATACAACCATGTAATCAGGGTTAGAAGGATATCGGATCCTAAAATTCAAAATATCAGGATACAAGATACTTACAGAGAGGAGTGTGTTATAATGGGTTTCGGGACCGGAGGACCTCTTTCTTTTAGAAGCAGCGGACTTAGCTCTGGTCGTTGCAGTCTTGGGCTCAGAAGTGGTTGCTGCGTTCAAAGCTTCTTTCTTGATGTCCGGGGAGGTGACCATACAATCAATGTCTTCTAAGGAAAACTTGCTAGCTGATTTCTGGGATTTCTTGGCGCCTACAAAAGATAAGTTAACAGATAAGTATTCTAAAAAATTTTATTTACCTTAAAATTACTGTAATAGACTTACTTGACATACTGTAACCCGAGGAGATTTCACAGAAAGCTTCAACGAAACGCGCTTGAAAGGTTCTAACCTTGGTATCCAGTGCAAGGAACCGTTTTGTTTTCTCTTCTGTACCAGGTAACTTACCCAAAGAAGCAAAGTTGTCCACTGCAAACAAAAAAAAGATTCAGATTTAAAATTAAAGCATCAAAGATCCTACTATTTTTTAAGGATCCGGGATCCTACCCTTTCTAACCCACTTTAAAGGAAGGTCAATCCCACCAGGTATGGAGTCACGTTTTACAAAAAAAAATTGATTCCTCCAGAAGGAATCATTTAAAGTGACTTTCAAGATCGGGTGGGGTTGTCGAGGCTTGGATTTCAAGATGAATCGGGCAGGACCGTGGGTAGTAAGGGTGTATAGATGTGAAAGCTCTGGAAGACTGAAGTCGATCTTTTGTTCCTTGATGATTCTTTCTATAGTGCTGAGAACTCGCCACACCATAGGCATAGCCTGAATATAGGATATGCCCGTGGAATCAAAAAAAGCTTTGGGTAAAGGCAGGGAATAGATAGCGATAACCAATCAAGAAAGGACAAGCCGGCATACAAACCCAGATCTGAGAGTAAACGTCGCATCGGATTCCTGCATCGTATGGACGGAACTCCGTTCCCGACGGAAACAATGCTCGAAGTTCGTCTACTTCGGGGTCTGTTAGCTTGCAGATTTCGATAGAAGGTTTTGCTATCAGGTTTTGTGGTCGCATCTCAGACAATCTAGACTCGTCGGACACTTGGTTGGAATGGTGTGAAGGGGAAGAAGAATACGAAATAGTAGACATTATTACAAAGAAAAAGAAAATAAGAGAAGAAAGAGATGGATACCTGATGCGTCGCTTGGATATGTGATTATAAGAAAGATATAGGGCGGCATATATAGGCGGTTATAATTATCTCAGGGGCTAAATGGTAAATATATTTGGCAAACCTTCCCATCATCCAGTTTTCGCAGAAGTTTTGAATTTCAAAATGACAGCTGTGTTCCACTATCACCGGCCATTTTGGGGGCAATTGTTAGGACTGTTATTTTCTCTGCTGAGGATATATTATCCTTGAAGATATGTATGGATCAGTTATCCTCCCGAAGAGCTCCAGAACCATGTCGAAGATCAAGGATCCTCAAAGGTTAATATAATTAACAATTGTTTCATGTGTGTAGGTTATTGTTCAACAGAAGTAACGGCTTTAGTTGAACTACATTGAAACATTGAACGAGAAGGTTCGGTTGTTAGTCAGGTTGCCGGTTAATTTGTTAACGATTAGGGACTCGTACTAAATCGATAATTTAAAATAAAATAACATTATTTTATTAGGCTTTTAAATAACTAACCAATATTAAATAGAAACAAGACGGGTTTTAAATCAAGAGTTTGGTTTTATAAAAATGAATTGATAATAAAGCATATAATAATATTATTAATGATAAAGATAGTAATTGTTTTGGATAAAAATCAGCTAAGGATAATGTATCCATATCTGTCAATGTGAGGTCTAGTGCTATGATGACAATAACAATTATATGAACGAAAATGGAATGAACACAGTGATTTGTTGTGAGGAAAAACCTTTTGACCTTGTTCAGATCAAAAGAAAAAAACCCCGGGTGATGACAACTCGTCGATCACCACTTTATTAATATCAAAATAGGTTACAAATGGGTTGGAGATCGTGATCGATATTACAATGTAAGCTAGTGTATAGAGAGAATTATTGAATCTGCTCTAGTGTGTGTGAGAGTACAAGTGAGTTCCTAATCGATCATATCTCGATAATTATAAAGTAAATACATTCAACAAAAAGTCCTAATTATCCTCCACTATTCCACTATTCCTCCATCGTTCATTGACCACGTGCTAGTAGTTTGCAATAGCGAAAATTAAGGTAGACCAAGTCACAAAGCTGTTACTCCTGTTGAATAATAACCTACACATGTAAAACAATTGTTAATAATACCAATTTGTGAGGATCCTCAATCCTTGACACGGCTCTGGAAGTCTTCAGGAGGATAACTGATCCTGACACATCTTTAAGGATAACATATCCTCAGCAGGAAAAATATCAGTCCTAACAATTGCCCCCAAAATGGCGGGTGATAGTGGAACACAGCTGTCATTTTGAAATTCAAACTTTCTGCGAAAACTGGATGATGGGACGGTTTGCCATAAATATTTACCATTTAGCCCTCGAGATAATCATAACCGCCTATATATGCCATCCTATATTTTCTTTTATAATCACATATTCAAGCGACTCAGCAGGTATCCTTCTTCCCTTTATTCTTTTTCTTTGATAATAATGTCTACTACTTCGTCTTCTCTACACCCCTCTAATCCTTCCGAACACTCCTCCGATGACTCTGACCTGTCGGAGATGGAGCCACAAGGCCTCATAGCAAACCCTTCCATTGAGATTTGCAAACTCACAGACCCAGAATTCGATGAGTTTCGCCCTTTGTTTCCACCAAAAACCCTTTTTCGACCATATGAATCTTGCATCCGTTGTGACGTATTTTTCAAAACCTGGGTGTGTTTTCCTGCTTACCCTTTTCTTATCGGTTACAGTTACCCTTTTTCTTCCTTTACGCAAAGCTTCTTCGATACCATGGGCATATCCTACATTTAGGCTACGCCAATGCTTTGGAGAGTGGAACTATCGAACGGATTATTGAAGATGAAAATATTGACTTTGGCCTTCCCGAGTTATTCTATCGGTACACCCTTACTACCCACGGTCCAGCCCTATTCCTTTTTAAATCCAAGCCTCGACAACCTCATCCTCTGCTAAAGGTTACTCTGAATGACTCCTTTTGAAAAAATCATTTTTTCTTCGTGAGACGAGACTCCATTCCTGGTGGGACTAATCTCCCTTCAAAGTGGGTTAGAAAGGGTAGGATCCTGGATCCTTAGAAACGATAGGATCCTTGATGATTAATCTAACTTTTTGTCTTCTTTTGCAGTTGAGAACTTTGCTTCATTGGCTAAGTTACCTGGTACAGAAGAGAAAACAAAGCGGTTCCTTTCACTGGATACCGAGGTTAGGACATTTCAAGCCCAATTCATCGAAGCCTTTTGTGATATTTCTTCAGACTCTGACATGTCAAGTAAGTTTTTACATGATAATCTTAAAAATAAATAAATTTAGAGGAAATACTTATCTGATTAATTATCCTTTGTAAGCGCCAAGAAGTCCCAGAAGTCCGCTAGCAAGTTCTCATTGGAAGATATAGACAGCGTGATCACTCCCCAAGATATCAAGAAAGAAGCACTGACGGCAGCGACTAATTCTGAACCCAAGACCACAACTACCAGAGCCAAGTCTGCTGCATCCAAAAGAAAAAGGTCCTCTGATCCAGAAACCCACTATGACACGGTCCTTAATGTAAGTATCCTGTATCCTGCTGTAACGAATTTAAGGATATAGTATCCCTTTATATTTTACTTCTCGTTGGTTATAGGCTATGAATGCCTTCAAAGAGCATTATGAAAAGATCATGGGTAAGATGAGCGACAAATTGTCTGGGTTAGGGAATGCAGTGGTTAACAAGGACAAGGCATTAGCCCAGCTCAAGAGACAGCTCTAGGATCTGGTATCCACGGCAAATGCCCAACGTCAAGAGGAGGTCAAGCAGGTGACGGAGGAGGCCAAGATGTGGGCGGCCAGGTCAGTGCTGCAAGCGAGGATCAAGATGGCAACGGAGGCCAGTGATCCCTCCTTTGATAAGGCAACCTGGAACGTGCAGAAGTGGAAGACTGCCTTAGCGGCTCTTGGTGGTGAGGAAGATGTGGAGATGTCTGAGAAGAATGATGCTGGTCCGAGTGGGTTCAAGGAGGTGGCTGAAGCCGGTGAAGGAGAAGGTGCTACAGAGGGTGAAGACGCAGCATAGGTGGGCGATGAAGGATAAAGAAGACAAGGCCCGAGCCCACTTTTTGTTTTTTATATTGATGTTTTTGATGAACAATGGTTGTGATTTGTAATAAACAATAGTATGTAGGGTTTAAGGATCAGTGATCCCCTGTTTGTGGGGATGAAACCTTTAGTGCCTCTGACTTTTATTTTCCTGCATCTTAAGAACAATTAGTAACTTCTACTTAACCCGGGTGGATGGTCCATCTTTAGCATGGTGAAACCCGGGTTAATGATTTTGGATAAGTCCACGTGACTTATATTAATGATAATCTTAATCTTTTGGCTATTCTCTTTGTTACTTTTTATTTTGAAAAGCTATTTGATATAACCCTAGTCTCATTAATAATTTTAAGGAATAATTCTGAGTAAAACAAATTTGGATAGAATATCCTTAAGAAAAAGTGATTATAGAAATTTCTGGATATAATATCCTTAGAAAAATAATTAAAATTTTTAGGATAGAATATCCTAATAGAAATAATTCAAAGATTGATAAGTCTTTAAACCAAAAGATATATAAGGATTCCAGCCAAACCAATATGAATTTAAAAGTAGAAAACATACCACAAGGTCTAAGTAGACCTAAGTTACCGTAACTATTGAACCTTTGGCGATTCTTTTAGAAGAAATTTAAGGGTTTTGAATCCATAAGTTCTGATCTTCGTAATGAACTTAGAAAATCTGTTGCAAACAACTCAAAATGTCAAGTGGGATTAAACCCGTTAAGCTAGGAACAAGCTCATAAAATAAACTGGGGACGAGCCCATGAAACTGGGGACAAGCCCGTGCAACTGGGGTCAAGCCCGTGCAACTGGGGACAAACCCAAAACCGGGGACAAGCCCAAAAATGGGGACAAGACCAAATACGGATGTTAACTGGGACAAGCCTTTAAACCTTTAAACCTACAGGTGAGAGTGTAGAAACTCTAATTCATAAGAAAGGTGAAAACCTTTAAACCTTAGGGGATATGACCATCGGGGGTCATATCCAATCGTGGGCTAGGCCAAGGGAAATAGTAAAGTACCTTGAATGTAAAGGAGAGGTGGCCAACCTCTTGGTTATTACACATCTTATTAATATCATGCACTGTTACTTAAAACTTGGAAGAAACAAATCGTTAAGGATATATTATCCTTAAAAAATAAGAATTTTATAAGAATAAATGATAGGATAGATTTCTACCAATTTTGGGGATCCTTGATCCTCTAAGGATATTAGATCCTTACAGGATACTTGATCCTGATCAGAAAAAGTACTTCTTGAGGTGGACAACATTCCAAGCTCTTGGTAACCTGTTGCCTTCCATAGTGAGCAAATGATATGCCCCATTTCCTGCCTCCTACTCAATTATATAAGGACTTTCCCATTTGGGTGCTAACTTCCCATCAGCCGAATTGGTCGTGTTTTGGAAGGCTTTCCTCAAAACTAAATCTCCTTCTTGAAATCTTCTGATCATAATATTCTTGTTGTATGCCCCAGCTACCCTTTGTTGATAAACTGCCATTCTGATCTTGGCCAGGTCTCTGAGTTCTTCAACAGTATTCAAGTCTTCAAGAAGAATTTCTTCATTGGCCTCAGGATCACGGATGCTCGTTCTTGCTGTAGGAACCACCATCTCTGTGGGGATAACTGCTTCTGATTCAAACACCAATGAGAAGGGTGTTTGGCCTGTTGCATTTTTGGGTGTTGTCCTGTCAGCCCAAAGAACATAAGGTAGCTCTTCAGCCCACTTTCCTTTTTTGGATTCTAGCTTCTTCTTCAAATTGTTGATGATGATTTTAGTAAAGTAAAGTACCTTAAATATAAAGGAGAGGTGGCCAACCTCTTAACTATTACACATCCTATTAATATCCTGCACTGTTACTTAAAGCTTGGAAGATACAAAATGTTAAGAATATGTTATCTTTAAATAAGTAATAAGAAATTTAAAAGGATAAGTGATTAGATAGATATTACCAATTTTAGGATCCTTGATCCTTAAAGGATACTTGATCCTTATTAGAAAAAGTATTTCTTGAGGTGGATAGCATTCCATGCTCTTGGTAACCTGTTGCGTTCCATAGTGAGCAAATGATATGCCCCCTTTCCTGCCTCCGACTCAATCAGATAAGGACCTTCCCATTTGGGTGCTAACTTCCCATCAGCCGGATTGGTTGTATTTTGGAAGGCTTTTCTTAAAACTAGATCTCCTTCTTGAAATATTCTGATCCTGATGTTCTTGTTGTATGCCCCAGCTACCCTTTGTTGATAAGTTGCCATTCTTATCTTGGCTAGGTCTCTGAGTTCTTCAACAATGTCCAAGTCTTCAAGGAGGATTTTTTCATTGACCTCAGGATAACGGATGCTCGTACTGGCTGTGGGAACCACCATTTCTGTAGGGATAACTGTTCCTGTACCAAACACCAATGAGAAGGGTGTTTGTCCTGTTGCATTCTTGGGTGTTGTCCTGTCGGCCCAAACAACATTTGGTAGTTCTTCAGCCCATTTACCATTCTTGGCTCCTAACTTCTTCTTTAGATTGTTGATGATGATTTTATTACTTGACTCTGCTTGGCCATTAGCTTGAGGATGTACTGGAGTAGAGGTAATCATCTTGATGCCCCAGCTATCACAAAAGTTAGTGGTTCTTTTCCCGATAAACTGGGAACCATTGTCATAAATAATTTCTGAAGGGATACTAAATCTAGTAATAATGTTTCTTTTAATGAAAGATATCACCTATTTTTCGCGAACTTGCACAAAAGCTTCTGCCTCTATCCACTTTGAAAAGTAATCGGTCATTGCAAGCATGAATACTTTTCCTCCTGGTGCCTTAGGTAGTTTACCCACGATATCCATGCCCCATTTCATGAAAGGCCATGATGAGAATATAGGATACATAGGTTCTGCTGGTTGATGAAGGATGTTTGCATGCCTTTGACAAGCATCACATTTCTTTGAATACTTCACGGCGTCTCTCTTCATTGTTGGCCAGAAATATCCTGTTCTCAGAATTCTAGAGAAAAAAGCTCTACCTCCCGTGTGATTACCACAATCACCTTCGTGAAAGTATTTGAGCACCCTTGGATTTCAGGATCCTCGATGCACCTCAAGTATGGGCCTGCAAGAGATTTTCTGTATAGCATAATATCTAACAAAATGTATTATGATACCTTGAGTTTGAAAGATTTGGGATTCTCCGTGGCTGGAATCTCTCCATTTTGAATGTACTTCTTGATTGGGAGGATCCAGGATCCTTGGCTATCTGAGAATAATGGATCCCAAAGTACAATCTGTTTGTCAGTTGTTATTTTCCCAACTTCTGTTCTCCTATTGCTGGCGAGAGTATATGGATGATTGAGATCTTCGTATCTTCTGGAATTTTCAAGGATGAGGCTAAATTTGCTAAGGCATCTGCCCCAATATTTTCTTCCCTTGGTACCTGTACTATACTAAACAATTCGAAGGATTTTGCTAATTCCTTCACAATTTCTAAATATTTGATCATATTCTCACCTTTTACGGTATAAGAGCCATTAAAGTGGTTAGTTATAAGTAAAGAATCCATATAAACTTGAAAAAACCTGATCCTCAAGCTTTTGGCTAAAAGTAAACCTGCGATGAGTGTTTCATACTCTGCCTCATTGTTGGTGGCTTGAAATGCACATGCAATGGACTGGGGTATTATGTCCCCCTATGGCTATTTCAGTAGTATGCCCAATCATGTTCCTCTTACGTTGGATGCTCCATCTATGAAGAGGATCCAAGGATCCTTGGTTTCTTCTAGTTGTTACACTTCTAAATCAGCCTCTTTTTGCATGTCACTGCTGAAATCAGCCCCAAAATATGCTAATGCTTGCGATTTGATAGTTGTTCTAGGCTCATACTGAATATCATATGCACTCAGTTTCACAGCCCACTTGGCCATTCTACCTAATAACTCTGGTTTTCTAAGAATATTCTTAACAGGATAATTAGTTCTCAAGATAATAGTATGAGTCTCAAAGTAATGTCGTAATTTAGTAGAAGCCATAATAAGTGCAAGAATTAATTTTTCTAAATGAGAATACCCGGCTTCCGCATCTAAAAGACTCTTACTTACATATTAAACTGGATGTTGTTCACCTTCATGATCCTTAACAAGGACGGCACTTACTGCATTACCTGAAACAGTTAAGTAGAGATACAAGGATTCTCCATCCACAGGCTTCATCAGAACTGGAGCTGAGGATAAGTAATCCTTCAAGGCTTTGAGCGCAGCCTCATGCTTTTCTGTCCACTCAAACTTCTTATTCTTTCTAAGAATGTCATAAAAATTTTTGCACTTCTCGGAGGATCTTGTGATGAACCGGTTTAGAGCGGCTATTCTTCCCGTGAGCCTTTGGACATCTTGGGCATTTGCAGGCGACTTCAGGTTGATGATGGCTTCAATCTGCTCTGGGCTTGCTTCAATTCCTCTTTTAGTCACCATGTATCCTAGAAACTTTCCAGCTTTAACACCAAAGTGGCATTTTGATGGATTCAGTTTCATGTTATATTGGTCAAGGATATTGAATGCTTCTTCAAGGTCCCTGAGGTGATCCTCAGCCTTCTTTGACTTCACCACCATGTCGTCTATATAGACTTCCATGGTTTTGCCCAACTGATCAATGAACATCATGTTGACCAGTCTTTTATATGTTGCCCCTGCATTTGTTAGTCCAAATGGCATAGAAATATAACAATATATGCCGGTAGGAGTCATGAATGCGGTATCCTCTTGATCAGATGGTTCCATCTGAATTTGTTGAAATCCAGAGGAAGCATCCATGAAGGTAATCATTTCATGTCCTGCCGTCGCATCCACCATGGAATCTATATGTGGTAACGGGAAAGGATCCTTGGGGCATGCCTTGTTTAAATCGGTAAAATCGACACACACCCTCCACTTTCTATTCTTTTTAGAAACGACGACCACATTAGCTAACCATCGAGGATATTTAACCTCTAAGATCATACCGGCCTTAAGAAGTTTTTCAACTTCTTCTTGTATGATCTTGTTCCTCTCAGGAGTGAATTTTCTCTTCTTCTGATGGAAAGGTTTAATAGATAAATCAAGGCCGAGCTTATGAGTAATTACTTCCTTTGAAATACCTGTCATGTCTGAATGTCTGAAGGCAAATGTGGATTTTCTTCGTTTTAGGAAGGATATGATATCCTCCTCAATTTCGCTAAGGATACTGGATCCTAGGAACACTTTCACATCTGGATCCTTGGGGTCTAAGGACACTTCCTTTAGGTCCTTCTCCCGAGCTTACAGCACATCCCTAGGATGTTGATGTGGTTGCTATGCTATAGTTGGCTTGGCTGTCGGCTTCATTGATGAAGAGTAATAATTCTTGGCTTCCACCTGGTCACAGTCTATCCTTACTACTCCCCAAGGAGTTGGGAGTTTAATGCATTGGTGGTAAGTAGAAGCTACCGCCTTCATTCCATGTAACCAAGGCCGACCTAAAATAACATTGCAACAAGAAAGGTTATCTATAACACAAAATGTTTTATAAGAGTTTAACCCTTCAATGTATATTGGGAGTTTGATGTCCCCCAATGTCTTCTTGGTATCCCCACTAAAGCCGACTAACACCGATATCCTCGGGATGATTTCTGAGTCTGGGATCTTCATCTTCTGAAGGACATCATGTTGGATGATGTTGACCGAGCTTCCACCATCGACAAGGATCCTGCGTATATAATGGTTAGCAATAAACAAAGTAACAATCAAACCGTCATAATAAGGATCCTGGATGCTTGATTTATCTTCCTCATCAAAGAAGATCCTTTTGTCCGTTGTCAAGGTGGTAAATACTATTGGTCGGTCTCTGTTATCCAGCTTGATCTCTTTGGCGAGCCTTTTTGCTGCGGAGAAGGAAGTTCCACATATGTCTGATCCTCCAGAGATGAAATTGACCATTCGCATATCTAGGTAATCCTGGTGAGGATCCCGGATACTCGAATCGAAGAAGATTCTCTTATCAGTTATTCGAGTAGTAGGGATGAGTGGTCTTCTTTCACCATCCAACTTGAACTCTTCCTTAGGATAAGAAGTTTAAATTATGTTGTAGTCTCTAGAGACGAAGTTGATCACGTGAGCATCTGGTGGTGGTGGTGGTGTTGCTTTCTGTGGAAGATCTTCAGGATCCTGGATCTTGGATTTATTTCTTCCCAAGATCTCTTTGAAGTGGCCCTTGCTTAGGAGGTAACCGATTTCCCTTCTAAAGCCAATGTACTCGTCTGTCATGTGGCCAAAATCTTCGTGGAAAGCACACCATTTAGATTTGTCTTTGAAGGTGGTTGTCTTCTCATTCTTTCTAGGCCACCTTGTTTTTCTCCTAGATCCTTCATGGCACAAATTAAGCCATGGGTATCCACAGAGAAACAATATTCTGAAATGCTGGGGTAGTCCTCATCATCATCCTCTTCCTCAACTGATCGAACATTTTGATTGTTGAATTTGGAGTAGGGCTTCGAGTTGTTGTTCTTGAACGAGAATCCTTGCTTCTTGTCAGAGGAATCTTGTTTTGTTTGATTCCCCATATGATCCTAGATCCTCTTGTCATCTTCCAACCGTATGAATCTGAGTGCCATGTTTCTTACTTCATCTAGAGACCTGCAAGAAGTCATCACAAGATCATCATAAAATGGGGAGCCCCTCTGAAGTCCCATCTTGAATGCTTCAACAGCAGTAGCAATGTCAAGATTAGGGATTTCTAGAGCTTCCCTGCCGAACCACGTAACAAAATCCCAAAGGGATTCATCACTAGGTTGGATAACTCGGTATAAATCACTAGTTAACTTCTCAAATTTCCTACTACAGGAAAAATGGTTGTTGAACAAGTTAACTAAATATGAAAAAGAAGTAACTGAAAAGGGAGGAAGACTTAGCAGCCATTTTAAGGCGGATTCTGTGAGTGTGGATCCGAAGCCTTGGCATAAGCAAGCTTCCTTGAGTCTCTCCGGGATAGGGTTGATCTCCATCCTTTCTCTGTATTGTGCCACATGTTCTTCAGGATCAGTGGTTCCGTCGTAAGTCTTCATGTTGGGGGTTTGGAATTGCTTCGGTATTTCAGCATCACAGGTAAGTGGAGCAAATCGGGATAACTTGTGGCTTCCCTCAGGTATCTCGGGGATTGGTCGTATCACCCCAGGAACACTGGATATCATATCCTTGAGCTTTTGTAGCTCCTTGGCCATAGCCTGGTTGATGCCTGCATCCTGCATAGGACCACGGTTGGCGTTAAAGGATATAGGATCATACAAGTTACCTTTTTGCTGGGTGAAGGTTGGCATCCCGGAGGAGTAGCTGGGATAAGAGGAGTCTGCAATAGGAGTTGGACCTCCAGAAGCTATGGTTTGCATGGGGATTATATCTCCTTCATGGACTTCGGAGGATCGTTGATGTTGAACTCCTGAGGATCCTTGATTCTGAAAGAAGAATCCTTGAGGTTGGGAATTATAGGATTCTTGGTGATACAATCCCGAGGATCCTGGTTGAAAGATGGAAGATCCTTGTGGGAGAGTTGAGGATTCTTGAGCCAGCTGACACATGGACCCCAGTTGAAGGATAGATGATCCTTGCTGGAAGTAAGAGGATCCTTGAGTTTGATGACCCATGGACCCTTGTTGAAGGATAGATGATCCTGGCTGAAACAATGAGGATCCTTGAGTTTGTTGGAGGATAGATGATCCTTGAGTAAACTGAGCCAAGGATCCTGGAGTGATGAAATCCAGCATCCTAGGCATCAAGGGAGTGTGATCCTCCGTTGGCCTCTTAGTTTTCTTGAGATCCTCTATCTCACGAAGGATCCTCTGGTTGGTCTTAGTCTGCTGCTCTATATATGCTTTTACCTGTGAAAACATATTAGAAACATCAGTGTTAGTACTAACCACCGGGGTGGCAGCAGTGGTTCTTGAGCTCTGGAAGACTGGCAGCTGTATTTTGCTTCCACCAGCGGCAGGTCGTGGTGCTCCCATGATTGGCGGAGGCATCGTCGGCAAAGTCCTTGAAGAGAGAGGAACCATAGACGGCATGGTTGATGAAGCATAGGTTGATTTAGAGGCCATTGATAGTGATATGGGTATGAAAAGGTTGAAAATGATAGGAATAATTTAGATTATAGCACCAATTGCCCCACGGTGGGCGCCAAATTGTTTTGGATAAAAATCAGCTAAGGATAATATATCCAAATCTGTCAATGGGAGGTCTAGTGCTATGATGACAATAACAATTATATGAACGAAAATGGAATAAACACAGTGATTTGTTGCGAGGAAAAACCTTTTGACCTTGTTCAGATCAAAATAAAAAAACCCCGGGTGATGACAACTCGTCGATCACCACTTTATTAATATCAAAATAGGTTACAAATGGGTTGGAGATCGTGATCGATATTACAATGTAAGCTAGTGTATAAAGAGAATTATTGAATCTGCTCTAGTGTATGTGAGAGTACAAGTGAGTTCCTAATCGATCATATCTCTATAATTATAAAGTGAATACATTCAACAAAAAGTCCTAATTATCCGCCACTATTCCTATATCGTTCATTGACCACGTGCTGGTAGTTTGCAGTAGCGAAAATTAAGGTAGACCAAGTCACAAAGCCGTTACTCCTGTTGAATAATAACCTACACATGTAAAACAATTGTTAATAATACCAATCTGTGAGGATTCTCAATCCTTGACACGGCTCTGGAAGTATTCAGAAGGATAACTGATCCAGACACATCTTTAAGGATAACATATCCTCAGCAGGAAAAATATCAGTCCTAACAGTATTGATAATAACAACTTTAAAAATATGTTATATATATATAAGATAATGACGATAATAATATATAAATATACTACCAATCGAAAATTATTGTTAATAACTAATAAGAGTAATAATAATAATAATAAATGTAATAGTAATTACTTTTGTTGTTGAATACATTATTAATAGTGTCATACCCTCAAAATCCACTAACGGAGTTTTACCGTCAGAGGGTGTGAACTAACAGGATCGGAATCATTAGTTATAATCAAACCATAAAAACGTTTAAATGAAAATAAGTGCGGAAGCGTAAAACCATAGAGAACAACGTGACGTCACGCAGGACGATTTAAAACCAATGATAACAGTTAAAAGTAAGTTTGCATAGTTAAAAGTTTATCAAGCAATGCATGTTCCTAAACCGCGCGCCCGCCTCGGCTACCTGAGAATAACATACTAAAAGTGTCAACACAAGGTTGGTGAGTTCACAAGTTATATAAAAATAAATCGTTTAGCGTTTGCGTTCAGCGTTTTGCGTTACAGCGTTACAGCGTCACAGCGTTTTGCGTTACAGCGTTTTGCGTTACAGCGTTTTGCGTTACAGCGTTTTGCGTTACAGATAGTGTTATGTCAATTATATATCGATAGGTAGCTAGTCTATACAAGAAGTATTACTAAGTGTTCGACACCGAAGCTGACTCGTTTATTAAGTGCCTTGTCACCAGGTCATCCAGACCATGGTACGTGTTAGCCAAAATTACACCCGCTCGACCTCCAGTCGAGTTTAGCGTTGGGTGGGGTTTGTCAAACCCAGTAGCACTACTCAACAGTGACCGGCTATTCAAAATATTAACCGGTTCGATGTGTAGGACTTCAAATGTTTCGTTTGCCACTTAGCCTTTACAAGTGATATATAATTTATAACAAAATCTTAAATGCGTTGTGGAGTATGTTATCTCCCCCAAGTGAAAAGCGTTTGAAAACAGTTTAAAGAGGGGAAAGTGAAACTCGCTGTTTGCGAAGAATTTCCCAAAATAAATCACCAAGATGCGCGTCACCGAAAAACTCTCTCTAACGTTCTAAAACAACAAAGAGATTTTACTAAGTGTCGGAATATTATCGAGTCTCTAGACCCGGCACATAATACCTATGCACATAACAAGTTTCGTGTTTCGTTCGTGAATCGTGTGTGACTTTAACAAGTGTTTTTGTGACACCTTACATGTGTAAGCAATCATATACGTGTCATGTATTCATAAAGTACATCACTATCAATTATTCCCCGTAAGGGCATTTTGGTCAACAAATAACAATTAACTAGCCATTATTCCCCATGAGGGCAATTTGGTCAAATCATGGCAATCAATTAGCAATTTTTCCCCGCAAGGGTATTTTGGTCAAAACAAAACAATTATATAGCAAGTATCATGTTTCATGCATTTTTACACAACTCAGCAGCTAGTTTCACCGAGACAGAAATCCTACTAGAAAGATTGTACTATTTCACCGATCATAGCATCTCAATTAATTTACCAAAAATCATCACAGAAGTACATATGTCTTAGGTTTCCAGAACATATTTAATTATATTTTTATTCCACATAGTTTTCTCACAATCATCAAATCATTACAGCAAACTCATAACAGTCAAATTCATGCGCAACAGAATGTTATTTGCAATTCCTGTTAAACGAAAAATCCAATAAATGCAAGACCACTTGGGTTAGGTTCCTAACTCAATAAGTCAACTTCCAGAAGTGGAACCAACCCAATTGGTTTAGTAGTTCATGAGATATAACATTTACAACACAACCTAACAGCAGGTCTAACAGCTCAGCTTTGCACAATGTTTTTGTAAAATCATAAAAGTTAACTTCTACTTGTCCAAAAATTACAAGTTTATATTCTTTGGAAACTAGACTCAACCTAGTTTACTGTAGTACCAACAATCTCAACCAATTTTCACGTTTACACTTCGTTACAGTCACTTAAACATCTAATACACATTCTGTCCAGAAACTGTTTGCATCCAAACTCAATATATTAACAACCTATGAACTATCATGCGTTCATATAACACTCTAGACTCCATAAACACCATCCATGTACATCAATTACATATTACTTACTTGATTAGGGTTTGTGTTTGAACTCAAATCAAAGACACAACAATCAACATGCAACAAGATTCAATCTTGTTATCAAATCATCATTCAATCAACCACAATCATATTAGCTATATATATACACAAAATCGGCAGCTTAGGGTTTGTGGTTAACCCAACAAACATCAAAATCAAGCAACAAGAATGTATAGAATGATCAATTATACCTTCCTAGCACCTAGTTCTTCAATCACAAGCTTGATTTCTTGGTTGGATGTGTGTGTATGGTGGACGGCAGCCAAGGGAGCAAGGGAGGGAGGGCCGATCGGAGCTTGGGGTTATGATAATAATGTTAGGGTTAAGTGATTAAGGTTATATTTATAGACATACAAGTTACACTCAAGTCCCTCCACTTTCAATTGTTGTTTTTCTAACTTAACTAACTAGTTTACATCTTGAGTTAATGTTCATAACCATGTTATCACGTAACACATAAGTCTAACACATAATTATTACATAATTACTGTTTTGACATTTTTCGTTTATTCATCAATCGTTTGCGTCAACTCGTTTGTGTTTCGGTGCAAATCCCGAAAGACTACACATGTAGTAAGTGTTAAGGGTCATTTAAAGCCTAGCTTAAATGTAATGAAGTGTGCGTTATAGATTCAGTGATCTTAAGTTTGAATTGACGGAGTTGAGTTAACGGAGTTAACCTGAAATTGACGATTGTCACATCATTCCCTTGTTAAAGAATTTTCGTCCCGAAAATTTGAGTCAAGTCGTGATGAGTGTCTGAAAGAGTAAGAAAAAAAATTTCAATTTGTCATATCATCCCCTAGTTGAAAGAAATTTCGTCCCGAAATTTAATTCATACCTCCGGTGATGTCTGACGGTTTGCCGGGTTTCGCGGTTTTCTGTGTTTGGTTAGCCCTTCAAAAAGGTGAGGATACTTTTTCATCATTTGATCCTCGCGTTCCCACGTGAACTCCGGTCCACGTCTCGAGTTCCAACGAATCTTAACGATTGGAATTTTGTTGTGCTTGAGCGTTTTGGTTTCCCAATCCAAAACCTCGACTGGTTCCTCAATGAAACGTAACTGTTCATCAACTTGCAGTTCCTCCAAAGGGACTACTTGGGTTTCATCAGATAGGCATTTCTTCAAATTGGATACGTGAAAAACATTGTGTACGCCACCGAGTTCCGTTGGTAGGTCCAGTCGGTACGCCACTGGACCAACGCGCTCAGTTATCCGGTAAGGACCAACATATCGTGGGTTGAGTTTGTTTCGCTTACCAAAGCGAACCACACATTTCCAAGGTGAGACTTTGAGTAACACTCGATCGTTCACTTGAAATTCGAGAGGCTTTCGGCGCTTGTCGGCGTAACTCTTTTGGCAATCTCGTGCTGCTGCCATGCGATTTCGGATTTGTACAATCTTTTCCGAAGTTTCGAGTACTAGTTCTGGACCAGTGATTTGGCTGTCACCCACCTCTGCCCAGCAGAGTGGTGATCGACACTTCCGTCCGTACAGCGCTTCAAACGGCGATGCTTTAATACTTGCGTGGTAGCTGTTATTATACAAAAACTCTACCAAAGGTAAGTGAGGTTCCCAACTTTTTCCAAAATTCAATACGCAGGCACGCAACATATCCTCCAGGGTCTGAATAGTTCGTTCACTTTGCCCATCCGTTTGAGGATGGTATGCTGTGCTCATATCAAGACGGGTGCCTAGTGCGCTTTGCAGCGACTTCCAAAAGTGCGAAGTGAAACGAGAATCTCGATCAGAAATGATTGAGACAGGCACTCCGTGTCTAGACACTACTTCCTTCATGTAAACACGAGTTAGTCTTTCCATTTTGTCCGATTCCTTAATCGCTAAGAAGTGTGCAGACTTAGTCAACCGGTCAACGATCACCCAGATGGTATCGCATCCCGTCGGTGTCTTAGGTAAACCCGTAATAAAGTCTATTGGGATGTGTTCCCATTTCCACATTGGGAGTTCCGGTTGTTGCAGTAGACCAGATGGTTTCTGGTATTCTATCTTGACTCTGGCACAAGTCAAGCATTTGCTCACGTAGGTGACAATGTCGGCTTTCATGTTCGGCCACCAGTAAAGTGCCTTTAAATCATGATACATTTTATCTGAGCCAGGGTGGATAGAATATCGGGATTTGTGAGCTTCGTCCATCACTAGAGTTCTCAACCCTCCGTATCGTGGAACCCAAATCCGGTTCTCAAAATATCGGACCCCGTCCGATCTGGTTTCAAGTTGCTTGTTCATGCCCCGCATGAGTTCCGATGGAAGATTATCATCTTTCAAAGCTTCAAGTTGGGCATCGCGAATCTGATCGGGTAAGTTTGCATGAATCGTGAGTTGCAACGCTCGCACTCGTCTGGGTTTATCTGTTTCTTTTCTGCTGAGGGCGTCGGCCACTACATTGGCCTTGCCAGGGTGATACTTGATGGCACAATCATAATCCTTGAGCAGCTCGACCCAACGACGCTGTCGCATGTTCAGCTCCTTCTGATCGTAGATATGTTGGTGACTCTTGTGGTCGGTGTAAACGGTAAACTTGGTACCGTACAAGTAATGCCTCCATATCTTAAGGGCAAACACCAAAGCTCCGAGTTCCAAATCATGGGTCGTGTAGTTCTTCTCGTGAACCCGTAGTTGTCGAGAGGCGTAGGCTATAACCTTCTCGAGTTGCATCAGCACACAACCGAGACCTTGTATAGATACGTCACAGTGTACCTCAAAATTTTCCGTTCCCTCGGGGACGGCTAGAATAGGGGTGCTGCAGAGCTTGGTTTTCAACAGTTGAAAAGCGGATTCTTGCGCGTCACCCCAATTGTACTTAGTGCCCTTTTGAGTCAAAGCGGTGAGGGGTTGAGCAATCTTTGAAAATCCCTCGATGAAACGCCGGTAGTAGCCGGCCAGTCCTAGGAATTGTCCCACCTCAGTCGGAGTCTTAGGTGCTTCCCAGTTTTTGATGGCCTCTACCTTACCGGGATCGACATGGATACCATTCTCGTTGATCACATGTCCTAAAAAGTGAACCTCGCGAAGCCAAAATTCACATTTCGAGAGTTTAGCATACAGTTGTTCCTTCTTCAATAGTTCCAGAATTACCCTTAAGTGCTCTTCGTGGTCAGTCTCGTTCTTGGAGTAGACGAGAATATCATCGATGAAAACAATCACAAACTTGTCGAGGTACGCCTTGCATACTCGATTCATGAGATCCATAAATACGGCTGGTGCGTTGGTTAGGCCAAAAGGCATAACCGAAAACTCGTAGTGACCATACCGTGTTCTGAAAGCCGTCTTTTAAATATCTTCCTCGCGCACTCTCAGCTGGTGGTAACCGGATCGTAGATCGATCTTTGAGTAGTAACTCGATCCTTGAAGCTGGTCAAACAAATCATCAATTCGGGGTAAAGGATAACGGTTCTTGACCGTCACCTTGTTCAATTCCCGATAGTCGATGCACATTCGGAAAGTCCCGTCTTTCTTCCGGACAAACAAGACAGGGGCTCCCCACGGCGATGAGCTAGGTCGGATAAAACCCTTATCCAACAAATCTTGCAACTGAGTGGACAGTTCCTGAAGCTCCGCCGGTGCGAGCCGATACGGGGCTCGTGCTATGGGTGCTGCACCGGGTGTCAACTCGATTTGAAATTCGACTTGACGAATAGGAGGGAGTCCAGGAAAATCCTCCGGGAAAACTTCCGGAAAATCTCGCACAACCGGTATATCTTCAATTCGCTTCTCCTCCGCGGGTTTCTCAACAATCTGCGCCAAAATTGCCGGATGACCCTTTCGTAGATACTTCTGCGCCTTCATAAGGGTAATGACGCTGGTGGTCATGCCGCTTCTCTCACCTCGGACCGAAATGATCTCGCCGGAAGGGGTAGAAATGTGAACTATCTTGTCGTGACATATAATCTCCGCTCGGTTCTCGGATAACCAGTCCATGCCGACAACGACATCGAAACTACTAAGCGTAAAAGGAATAAGGTCGATATCAAAAATATGACCTGACAGTTTTAACTTACATCCCGCAAGTACATGAGTCGTTACTATAGTCTTACCGTCAGCTAATTCAACAGGAAACTTAGCATCTAACGGAGTTGGAGTTAAGTCTAAGAGTTGGCTAAAGGCTTTCGACACAAAACTCCTATCAGCTCCAGTGTTAAACAATACAGAAGCAAAACAATCGTTTACAGGGAACTTACCAGTCACCACGTGCGGATCATTGCGGGCTTGACCCGACCCAATCACAATAGCTCTTCCCTTGCCATTGCTTCCACCATTACTGCCACTTCCATTACCCCCATTGTTGTCGTTCTGTTTCAGCTTGGGGCAATCTTTTCTGAAATGACCTTCCTGCCCACATTCGTAACATCCCTTCGTCGTCATAGGTGATTTAGGAGCACCCTTTGCCGCAAGGTCTACTCTACATACCTTCGCCTGGTGACCCATCTTTCCGCATCTTTGACACTTGACACGGTCACACGGGCCAACATGATGATAGTTGCACCTATTGCACTTCGGATTTTTCCCAGCATATCCGCTCGAACCCTGCCCGCTACCGTTGTTATTGTTGTTGTGATTCTGAGTGTTAAAGCTCCGAGTGAATTCGGGCTTGCGGTAGTGTTGTTGCGGTGGGAGGTTCGAGGATGAAGATCTGGTGTTGTCAAACTTCCTCTTTCCGCTGCTCGGGTTGCTGTTGCTGTTGTTGTCATTACTCTGGTTGTCACGGGCTTTAACGGTCGAACCCCTAGGTGGTAACGCACCTTGGGTCACAGCCTGATCCGTCAGTTTGTGAGCTAAACGGATCGCTTGTTGAATCGTGGCTGGTCTGGAAGACGTCACCAAGCCCTGAATCTGCGGTGCTAACCCATCAATGTACATTTCAATCCTCTTACTCGGCGGATCCACCATCCGCGGACACATCACAGCCAACTCGTGAGAACGGGTGGTGTAGGCTTCAATTTCCGAGCCCACCATCTTCATTGACCAAAATTCTGACTCTAACTTCGAAATCTCTTCTCTCGGACAGTACTCCTCTCGCATCATGTTCTTGAACTCCTCCCAGTTCATCGCGTTAGCCAGTTCCAATCCAAGAATTTGCACATCTGCACATCGTCTGGGGACACCTCTGAGTGTGCCTCTGGCTCAGCCGGTTCTTCCTCCGGTTCTCCTTCGGGTTCCTCCTCGGGATCTTCCTCGGGATCCTCCTCAGGCTCCTCTTCGGGATCTTCTTCAGGTTCCTCTTCAGGCTCTGCCTCAGGTTCGGCTGCGTTCTGAGCAAGTTGCATTTGTAAGACATCGCAACGCTCTCGAGCTATCTCGGTTCGGGTCCTTGCTACTTGGAGTTGCTCTTGCAAGTGTATCATCTCGGCTTGCGTCTTCCTCATAATCTTCATCTGTTGATCACTAGCCTCTTGCATTTCCTTCATTGCCGCTGCCATGCGGGCAATCTCCTCCTTAGTCTCGGTTCCGTCTTTTAACAGTCCGGAAACGTTCGCTCTCGTATAGCGCATGTAACCCACATCACGCTCCAAACATGAAACAACAGCTGCGAGAACTCGCTCTACAGGTTCGGTTATGGGTGGTAGGGTGTTGGGATAAGCAGGGTGGTTCGGGTGAGGTAACGGGGGAACTTGTTCGCGATAGACCATACGTCTGATCATGTTAGGGTACCAATCCCAGCTAACGTCGTTTTCGTATATGCCCCCGGATAGGCGGTACCTCTTCGGTGCGGGAGCTTCGAGTTCCGGGACTACTCGGGGCGGCGATGCGGTAGGTATCTGCGGTTCTTTCCCGTGAGCATGAGTCATCGGATCGGATGATGATGATGATGGCGGCGTCGACATTCCTTCAGGTAAGCCGGGTATGTGCGCGCGTATGAGTGAAAGAGGTAAAGAGATAAGATTACAAGACTACACAATCTATGCAGTGCGTATCATTATAACTAATGGGTCGTCGCGGTTATAGTCTAGTATGCATGCAGCTTCTAGTTCGCTATAACCAATGGCTCTGATACCAATCTGTCACACCCTCAAAATCCACTAACGGAGTTTTACCGTCAGAGGGTGTGAACTAACAGGATCGGAATCATTAGTTATAATCAAACCATAAAAACGTTTAAATGAAAATAAGTGCGGAAGCGTAAAACCATAGAGAACAATGTGACGTCACGCAGGACGATTTAAAACCAATGATAACAGTTAAAAGTAAGTTTGCATAGTTAAAAGTTTATCAAGCAATGCATGTTCCTAAACCGCGCGCCCGCCTTGGCTACCTGAGAATAACATACTAAAAGTGTCAACACAAGGTTGGTGAGTTCACAAGTTATATAAAAATAAATCGTTTAGCGTTTGCGTTCAGCGTTTTGCGTTACAGCGTTACAGCGTCACAGCGTTTTGCGTTACAGCGTTTTGCGTTACAGCGTTTTGCGTTACAGATAGTGTTATGTCAATTATATATCGATAGGTAGCTAGTCTATACAACAAGTATTACTAAGTGTTCGACACCGAAGCTGACTCGTTTATTAAGTGCCTTGTCACCAGGTCATCCAGACCATGGTACGTGTTAGCCAAAATTACACCCGCTCGACCTCCAGTCGAGTTTAGCGTTGGGTGGGGTTTGTCAAACCCAGTAGCACTACTCAACAGTGACTCGCTATTCAAAATATTAACCGGTTCGATGTGTAGGACTTCAAATGTTTCGTTTGCCACTTAGCCTTTACAAGTGATATATAATTTATAACAAAATCTTAAATGCGTTGTGGAGTATGTTATCTCCCCCAAGTGAAAAGCGTTTGAAAACAGTTTAAAGAGGGGAAAGTGAAACTCGCTGTTTGCGAAGAATTTCCCAAAATAAATCACCAAGATGCGCGTCACCGAAAAACTCTCTCTAACGTTCTAAAACAACAAAGAGATTTTTCTAAGTGTCGGAATATTATCGAGTCTCTAGACCCGGCACATAATACCTATGCACATAACAAGTTTCGTGTTTCATTCGTGAATCGTGTGTGACTTTAACAAGTGTTTTTGTGACACCTTACATGTGTAAGCAATCATATACGTGTCATGTATTCATAAAGTACATCACTATCAATTATTCCCCGTAAGGGCATTTTGGTCAACAAATAACAATTAACTAGCCATTATTCCCCATGAGGGCAATTTGGTCAAATCATGGCAATCAATTAGCAATTTTTCCCCGCAAGGGTATTTTGGTCAAAACAAAACAATTATATAGCAAGTATCATGTTTCATGCATTTTTACACAACTCAGCAGCTAGTTTCACCGAGACAGAAATCCTACTAGAAAGATTGTACTATTTCACCGATCATAGAATCTCAATTAATTTACCAAAAATCATCACATAAGCACATATGTCTTAGGTTTCCAGAACATATTTAATTATATTTTTATTCCACATATTTTTCTCACAATCATCAAATCATTACAGCAAACTCATAACAGTCAAATTCATGCGCAACAGAATTTTATTTGCAATTCCTGTTAAACGAAAAATCCAATAAATGCAAGACCACTTGGGTTAGGTTCCTAACTCAATAAGTCAACTTCCAGAAGTGAAACCAACCCAATTGGTCTCGTAGTTCATGAGATATAACATTTACAACACAACCTAACAGCAGGTCTAACAGCTCAGCTTTGCACAATGTTTTTGTAAAATCATAAAAGTTAACTTCTACTTGTCCAAAAATTACAAGTTTATATTCTTTAGAAACTAGACTCAACCTAGTTTACTGTAGTACCAACAATCTCAACCAATTTTCACGTTTACACTTCGTTACAGTCACTTAAACATCTAATACACATTCTGTCCAGAAACTGTTTGCATCCAAACTCAATATATTAACAACCTATGAACTATCATGCATTCATATAACACTCTAGACTCCATAAACACCATCCATGCACATCAATTACATATTACTTACTTGATTAGGGTTTGTGTTTGAACTCAAATCAAAGACACAACAATAAACATGCAACAAGATTCAATCTAGTTATCAAATCATCATTCAATCAACCACAATCATATTAGCTATATATATACACAAAATCGGCAGCTTAGGGTTTGTGGTTAACCCAACAAACATCAAAATCAAGCAACAAGAATGTATAGAATGATCAATTATACCTTCCCAGCACCTAGTTCTTCAATCACAAGCTTGATTTCTTGGTTGAATGTGTGTGTATGGTGGACGGCAGCCAAGGGAGCAAGGGAGGGAGGGCCGATCGGAGCTTGGGGTTATGATAATAATGTTAGGGTTAAGTGATTAAGGTTATATTTATAGACATACAAGTTACACTCAAGTCCCTCCACTTTCAATTGTTGTTTTTCTAACTTAACTAACTAGTTTACATCTTGAGTTAATGTTCATAACCATGTTATCACGTAACACATAAGTCTAACAAATAATTATTACATAATTACTGTTTTGACGTTTTTCGTTTATTCATCAATCGTTTGCGTCAACTCGTTTGCGTTTCGGTGCAAATCCCGAAAGACTACACATGTAGTAAGTGTTAAGCGTCATTTAAACCCTAGTTTAAATGTAATGAAGTGTGTGTTATAGATTCAGTGATCTTAAGTTTGAATTGACGGAGTTGAGTTAACGGAGTTAACCTGAAATTGACGATTGTCACAAATAGATTTATGAATTTTACTAATAACAATTATTATTATATAAATAATTATATGTGTCGTATTAATGATAATAACTTACTTATAACATTTTAATAATAATAGTATTAGTGATAAAAATTGTTTTGGATAAAAATCAGCTAAGGATAATGTATCCAAATCTGTCAACTGAGGTATAGTGCAATCACGATAAAAGTGAATGTATAACCGAACTATTGGTGAACACAATGATTTGATCACGAGGGAAAAAACCCTTGATTATGATAATCTTACTTCGGTCAAAAACTAGCAAGGTAATCTTCGGTCGAATTGCTTCGGTCAAAGATTATCAAGGTAATCTTTGGTCGGATGGTACGTGATTATAATATCCTCCGGCACAAAAAACCCTCGGACGGTGAAAACTATCACCGTCAAGTTTTGAAAACTATCACCGTCAAGTTTATTAATGGTAAAAGGTGGTTACAAGTGTTGTGGAGTTTATGATCGATGTTACAAAGTAAACTAGTGAGTAGAGAGAGTAGTTGCTTCTGCTCTAGAGTGCGTGAGAGTACCAGTGAAACCTAATCGATCATAACTCGATAATTATAAAGAAAATACAATTAACAATAACTCCTAAAAATCGCAAGTCCTCCACAAGCCACTACCATCACTTTAACCACGTGCCAAAGAAGTCCAGTAGCGAAATAAGTGGAAGAACAAGTCTAAGAGCCGTTGTTGATATTTAAACATCAATATTCACACGAAATCGTCCATTACTAGCCATGTTCAATAAGGATCCTGGATCCATACTCCAGCTAGAGAATACTCCATGAGGATAATTGATGCAAGCACGCCTTAAAATTGTTATACATGTCTAACACACCACCATACTAAATGCAATCATTAGTAAACAAATAATACCGAGGATCGTTGATCCTTTATAACCTGATACACATCTCAAGGATAATCTATCCATAATATAGTTAAGGATTAAGAATCCTCAGTACAAAATTCATGCCCTAACAATTGCCCCCAAAATGGCGGGTGATAGTGGAACACAGCTGTCATTTTGAAATTCAAATTTACTGCGAAAACTGATAGATGGGACGGTTTTGCCAAAAATATTTACCATTTATCCCCCGAATTAATAATAACCGTCTATATATGCCACCCTATATCTTTGATTATAACCATACCTTCAGCCGACGCATCAGGTATCCTTCCTACTCTTTTCTTTATTTTCTTTAACAATGTCTACTGCTTCATCTTCTTCTTCTCCGTCTCCCTCTAAACCTTCCAAACAAACCTCTGATGACTCCGAGTTGTCGGAAGTGGAACCCCAATGCCTCTTAGCCAACCCACCTGCCGAAATTTGCAAACTCACGGATCCCGAGATTGATGACTTCCGCTCGCTGTTCCCTCCGAAAACCCAATTCTGACCTTAAGAATTCAGCGTCCGCTGCGACGTATATTCCAAGGTCTGGGTGTGTTTTCCGGCGACTCCGTTCCTGATCGGCTACAAGTATCCCTTTCCTTCTTTTACTCAAATATTCTTCGATTCCACCGACATATCCTATATACAAGCTATGCCTATGGTTTGGAGGGTCCTCAGCACTATCGAGAGAACCATAGAAGAGAAAGAGATGGATGTCGGTCTTCCAGAGTTATCATACTTGTACACCCTCGCTACCCACGGTCCTACCCGATTTATCTTCAAATCCAAGCCTCGACAACCTCACCCGATACTAAAAGTCACTTTAAACGATTCCTTTTGGAGGAATCAGTTTTTCTTCGTAAAACGTGACTCAATACCAGGAGGGGTTGATCTCCCTTCAAAGTGGGTTAGAAAGGGTAGGATCCTGGATCCTTAAGAAATAGCAGGATCCTTGATGCTTTAACTTTACTTATGAATCTTCCATTTTGTTTGTAGTTGACAACTTTGCTTCTTTGGGCAAGTTACCTGGTAGAGAAGAAAAGACAAAACGGTTCCTAGCACTGGATAATGAGATTAGGACCCTTTCAAGCTCGTTTTATCAAAGCTTTTTGTGATATCTCCTCAGGTTACAGCATGTCAAGTAACTTAATAATTTTAAGATAAATAAAATTAGAATAAGAAAACTTATCTGTTAACTTTTTCCTTTTCAAGCGCCAAGAAATCCCAGAAATCAGCCGTCAAGTTCTCCCTAGAAGATATTGATTGTATGGTCACCTCTCATGTTGTCAAGAATGAGGCTTCAAAGGCAGGCACTAGCTCCGAGCCCAAGACTGCAACGACCAGGGCTAAGTCCGTTGCCTTCAAAAGAAAGAGATCCTCTGATCCTGTTGGTACATGTTTGTCAGTAGTTCATAGTCTAACGATTGTAATCGAGTCTGTAATGTAATTATGTTTTTGATTATGTTTATGTTTATGTAACGAGCGAAGTTGTCAACAAGTTCGCTTAGGCGAACTTGTTGAACAAGCGAAGTTGTTAACAAGTTCGCTCAGGCGAACTTGTTGAACAAGCGAAGTTATGGACAACTTCGCCTGAGGCGAAGTTGTCGTGTTTATATAAACTGTTCACCGTAACAGTTTAAAAGGTCGAGTGTTCAAGAGTACGTGAGTTAGCGAGTTTTGGTTAGGGTTTTCGTTTCAGTGAGTGTTACGTGTTTACAAGTCAGAGTCTGTAATAGTGACCTCGTGTCACGTGTTCGGGTTATCAATATAACGTGTTTCGGTTATTGCTCGTGTGTTTGTTATATACGTATTCTACGCTCGTATCTACCTACGCAGGGATTCCGCACCTGCGCAGATAGCGACATCCCGTGTACGATCCGTCCAGGAACCTACAATTGGTATCAGAGCCATCGGCTCGATTGTGAGGTTCGGGATTTCACACGGGTGTAGAAAACGTCTCGTTTGACCTATTCACGGGACAAGTTTTTGTTCGTATTGAGTTCTAATCACTATATACAATCATTTTCAAGCCTTTACAACGACCGGAAACTACAGAATCGTCGACAACAGATCTGAATATTTTCAGTGTTCATCGGGCGAAGTTACTGTTCTTCAGGCGAAGTTGCCGTCACTGAAAGTAGGGTTTCGGCGAAGATATAAGGTTCAGCGAAGTTATTCACAACTTCGCTTGCCTCATAAGTTCGCCTCAGCGAAGTTATCCTCAACTTCGCTTACCTGATAAGTTCGCTTACCTTAAGCGAAGTTATTCTCAACTTCGCCGAGTCACACGAATTTAAGAATTTTTCCAGCGAAGTTAACACTTAAGCGAAGTTATTCTTAACTTCGCCTTTAGTACTGTTTGGACAAATTTTTGAATTTTTTCGGGTTTTGAGAAGATGTCGCAAATTAACATCTCTGAATTGGTGAAAATGGAGGTCGAAGCGGGGTCAGCCACTAAGGCCCCAAGGCTGTTAAAAGGAACCGACTTTGTTGCATGGAAGGATCGGTTTATTCAGTATATTAAATACCAGGATGCAAAGATGTGGGTGTGCATCCAGGATGGATATATCCCACCGACAATGGTGTACGAAGGTCGTGATATGGTTAAGAAGTACAGCAAGATGGAGGAAGAGGAGAGGAAGATGTACGAAGCCGAAAGCAAGGCTCACGCAGCAATCACTATGGCTCTTCCACAGGAGATCCTTCATACTTTCAGGAAGTATACATCGGCTCGAGAGCTTTGGGATGCTCTTGAAAATAGATTCGAAGGGAACGTAGGTATTCGTGCCTCGAAGATTAAACTGTTGAAGACTCAGTTCTCTGTCTTCAAATATTTGAAGAACGAATCTCTGGATGATATTATCACTCGATATTATCATCTCATGACAGAGCTAAACAACTATTCGATTGCTTACAGAGAAGAGGAGATAGTTGAAAAGCTTCTCGATGCTCTCTCAACGAAGTGGGAAATGTACACAGTTCTGATGAGGGAAGACAGAGACTTTCCTAATTGTGATTTGGAGACTGCAGTTAACAAGCTCAGAACCTTTGAGCTTAATATGGTACGTAAAGAGACACCAACAGATCAGATTCAAGACCCTGGTATGTATGGTGCCAAACTTAACTCAGGCTCAAGTTCGAAGCCTGAATCTGCTGCTTACTACTCCAAAGGAGAGTCAGGTTCTAACTCTTCTCAGGAAGTAAACGTTTCAGTAAACATGAACGGTGATGTTTGTTTTGCTGCTGGAGGTTCAAGTGCTTCGAAACCTCAAACATCCAACAGTAGTTTCTCTCCCAGTGCCTCAAGCAATAACTATTCCAAGATGCCAATGAGTGTCAAATCTGCTGAAGAGCAGTTTGCAGTCTATGCATCTTTTATTGCTTCATATGAGAACTACATACAGGGGAAGATTGTGGACCCTGCTGTTTTGGATGAGGATTATGACCAGATCGATGCTGATGATCTGGAGGAGATGGATTTGCAATGGCAAATGGCCATGATAGTGAGGCGAGTCAAGCGTTTCATGAATAAGACGGGGAGAAAGTTTGTTGGTGGTAGGCCCGGATTCGACAAGACTAAAGTGAGGTGCTATAACTGTCAACAGTATGGGCACTTTGCTAAAGAATGCAGAAACGAGAGAGTTGAACGGGGTCAAGGCCGGTCTGCACAGCCTACTGGGATTAGTAAAGAGGTCAATGCCATGTTGTCTAGAGAAGCCGGTGAATACAACTGGAATTTGCATGCGAATGAAACTGGTGAGCAGGCGAATATGGCTAAGGTAGAAAATGAAGATAGTGAGAAGATGACTGGAGAGGAGAAAGCTACTAGTAAGGAGAAAGCTTTCATGGCAGATAACGATGGTCAACCCTCCGAGGTAAGTTCTAAACTTGTTTGTACAAAATGTGAGAATTTGTCTGAGCAACTTGCTACCATAACTGATCAGTATGTTCGTTTAGATGCTGAATTTAAAACACTTAAAGAAGATCATCATTTTACTAAGGCAAGAGAAAACAGTTACAAAGTTAAAATAAAAGCATGTGAAAAAGATGTCAAAAGCTTAAAAACTAAACTTGCTGAAAAAATTGATGTAATTGACCTAAGTTATGAGGTTTTAGAGGAAAAGACTAAACTTATTGCTGAACGAGAAAAGCAGATTGCTGACCACCAGGTGAAAGTGGTGGAACTGAACCGAAAACTCGAGCAGTTCCGAAATTCCTCAGCTATTCTAGATCACCTCGTTAGTGATCAAGGTACCTCTCCAAAGAGAGGAGGAATTGGTTATCACGAGGTGCCTCCACCTTATAACCACAACTACACTTTCAACCCTAGTGTACAGAAATCTGCTGAGTTTGAAGTTCCTCAGACAGTTCCCATCAAGGTTACATGTAAAGAACCAACTGTTAGTAATGGCGAAACGAGTTCGCCTGTTTCTAGTGTAAATATTTCTGTTATGAGTCCAGTCTCATCGGATTCGAATAAGTTGTCCGAATCAGGTAAGACGAAAGAGGAGGTAGTGTTACCCACCGGTGGAGATAAAAATAAATCTTCTAAAAAGAGTACTCCACTCAACCCGTATGTCCCACCTTATGTGAGACGAACGGCTGGTAACACTGCCTCTACATCCAAACCAACATTTGAAAAGAAAATGGAGAGTAGGTGTTGCTTTAGATGTAATAAATTAGGACATCTTGTTGCAGATTGCCCTCTGACGCCGAGATACAGAGGTGTGAGGCCAAATAAAACTGAGAATAAGCATCAGTTTGATACTGCTAAAAATGAAAACTTTTCAAAATGCCAAAATATAACTAATTCAAGTTTTCATAAAAACAAACCTCAGTTTTTCAACCAAACCACAAGATATAACACTTTCAATTCACATAAGTTTGGAAGACATCACACTCAATCTTCAAGGAGATTTCCTAACAGGACTTACAGGAATTATCCTGATGCTAACTTTGGAAAGCCAGGGTACGGGACGTATCGATCCAAGACCAATTGGTCTTGGGTCCCAAGATTCTAATTCTCTGTTTTATTGTGCAGGAACAGTTGAACAGGGCTGCCCACAGTCTTTGGATTGTAGATAGCGGCTGTTCCCGGCACGTGACGGGCAACAAACACTTGTTGCACGACTTAAAACCTGTTCAGGGAGCCAGAGTTAGTTTTACTGGTGAAAGTGGAGGAAGAATTACTGGGAAAGGAACGGTGTCCAATGGGAAGATGACACTTGAGAATGTAAATTTTGTGGAAGAGCTGAAGCACAATCTGCTGAGTGTGTCGCAGATTTGTGATAAGGAGTATACTGTTCACTTCACGAAGAATGAGGCGAATCATCATAAACCTAATTGAGCTGAACGGGATGATCAATCCCGAGTAACCATGTTTTTATTTGGGTTAAAAAAAAAAAAAAAAAAAAAACGTCACTATTGCTTAAAATTAGTCGGTTACCTCAGTTTGATGGACATATCCTCGGATATGTTTTGGTCCTCGTTTATACTTGTAGAGAATGAGGATCGCCATTAACCAGACGACTAAAAGTGACCGGGGCGGTCATGATGTGTTTTCTTTCTATCGCTGAAAATTAGTCGTTCATACTTAGTTAGAAGAACACATACCTGTATGTGGTCGGTCCAGTTGATCCATTGGATCTTCAGGATTGCCGTTTACCTGAAAACTTTGACGTGAACGGGGCGATTGAAGTCAAAATTTTTTTTTAGGGAAATTAAATTACTTTTCAAGTCTATCACTTCGTTTGAAGTAAATGTGCTATGGTTAACAGAAAGTTGATCCAACCTTGGAAAATGATAAATATACTGATTGTGTGTGCTTAACTGGTGAAGTTATTAGGCTTAAAAGGCTTTAGGACAATCATTGTATGTTATGGTAACTTTTTATGGTGCGTAAAAGTAGATGTGATACAAACTAATTTTACTTAATTTTACGTGGAAACTCCTTAAGAGTTTTGCGTGTCTTCATATATATCTTTTCGAATGATAGGCAGAAAAGCGATTACCCAGTCATACATGAGCCCATGTGTGTTCTGATTCCCGTGAAGAAAGCGTGTCAAGACACTGCAGTGATCCAGATTCGGGACTTGCAGTAAAATTCTACTTTGAAGTCTATGTTGAAAAAAAAAAAAAAAAAATTAAAATAAAAAAAGTTATTATAACATATTAGTGATCATAAATTCAAGACTTCTCTATCTTAGAGCAAGATGAAGAACGGGAAACAGAAGAAGAATACATACAAGTTAATCAGACACTATGGTTCGAAGTCAATTCGGGGTGACTTGGGGAAAGCCAAATACGCTTTGAGGATAGATAGGCGGCATCAATATTTCTGAGTTGTTGCCCACTTAAATTTTAAGGATTAATTGAACCTAACTCGTATCACAGAAACGATGAAAACCACTTTAAGTTATACCTGCTTACAACCTGTTTCTATATGTCATAATACAGCTAAACACGAATCTATGTGACAGTCACGTAGTTAGTATGATTCCTGTTTGGATCTTTTCTAAACCGTAGCAGTCCCTACCGAGACTGAAATTTGATCCCTTATACTTTAAATTTTTTTAAGTTTTTGTACTTAGATAGTTTTATGATTTTTTAACTGGTTACTTAGAATTGATCATGGCGTTTATTTCTTAAAGGCAATGTATATAGATGTCTTGAAAGGTTCTTGGCATCTCAGGGGGAGATGAGCTGTAGATTAGATGAGTTGAGGACCAAGCGTCGA
Source organism: Bidens hawaiensis (assembly GCF_021521415.1). Taxonomy (NCBI): domain Eukaryota; kingdom Viridiplantae; phylum Streptophyta; class Magnoliopsida; order Asterales; family Asteraceae; genus Bidens; species Bidens hawaiensis. The sequence goes on along the minus strand of NW_027505277.1, from coordinate 13,817 downwards.
GAAGACCGAGACGATGATCCCAATCCACCGGAAGGAGCAGGTGGTGAGCTGCCAAGAACATCTCAAGCTCTTGGGGCTTCCACAGCTGAGGGGGAGTCTACCGAATACAGGGAGGATACAGAGAAGGGATTGAGAGCAGATGGCAAGCCATGGATGGTGATGAAGTACAAGCAGATCCGATGCATCAAGGAGGTTCCAATGAAGAATATGCCTCAAGATGTGTTGAAGAATCTAAAATGGTGGTACGTTGATTGCCAGACTGCTGAAGCCGTGATGGAAGACGAAGATGAACAAGAAGTGCTGAGGGTGTATGACCCGATGCATCTTGTTAACTTATCGAAAGCTGATTTGCAAGCGTTGAACGAAAAGAAGATATTCTATATTCCTGCTTGGAAGGATCAAGCAAGGAAATATCAAAGGGTGGTGTCGGTATGTGTTAGAGAAGGAGCGCACGCGTAAAGGTACAAGATTACAAGACTCAAGCTTTGAAGATCAAGATATGAAGCTACTGCCAAGGGGGAGTCTGTTGGTACATGTTTGTCAGTTGTTCATAGTCTAACGATTGTAATCGAGTCTGTAATGTAATTATGTTTTTGATTATGTTTATGTTTATGTAACGAGCGAAGTTGTCAACAAGTTCGCTTAGGCGAACTTGTTGAACAAGCGAAGTTGTTAACAAGTTCGCTCAGGCGAACTTGTTGAACAAGCGAAGTTATGGACAACTTCGCCTGAGGCGAAGTTGTCGTGTTTATATAAACTGTTCACCGTAACAGTTTAAAAGGTCGAGTGTTCAAGAGTACGTGAGTTAGCGAGTTTTGGTTAGGGTTTTCGTTTCAGTGAGTGTTACGTGTTTACAAGTCAGAGTCTGTAATAGTGACCTCGTGTCACGTGTTCGGGTTATCAATATAACGTGTTTCGGTTATTGCTCGTGTGTTTGTTATATACGTATTCTACGCTCGTATCTACCTACGCAGGGATTCCGCACCTGCGCAGATAGCGACATCCCGTGTACGATCCGTCCAGGAACCTACAGATCCCGAGACCCATTATGACATTGTCCTCTCTATAAGTATCCTATATTCTGATACTTTGAGTTGTAGGATCCAATATCCTTCTGATTTTGATTGCTTCATTGTGTGTAGGCTATGAGTGCTTTCAAAGAGCACTATGAAAAGATTATCGGCCAAATGAGTGACAAGCTGTTGGGGTTAGGGTAAGCCGTGGTTGCCAAGGATAAGGCCATGATCCAGCTCTCCAAGGAGAAAAAATAGTTGGAGGATCAGCTATCCTTAGCCGAAGCCCAACGTCAAGAGGCAGTGGAGCAGGCTACAGATGAGGCCAAGGTGTGGGCTGCTAGGTCGGTATTCCAAGCACAGATCAAGATGGCGAAGGAAGCCGGTGATCCTGCTTTCGACAAGACGACCTGAGATGTGGAAAAGTGGAAGGCTGCCCTTAATGATCTTGGTGGTGAGGACGATGAGGAGATGGCTGAAAATACCGAGGTTGGTACTAGTGACGTCAAAGAGGTGGCTGAAGCTGGCAAGGGAGAAGGTGTTGCTGAGAGCAAAGAAGCAGCTTAGGTGGACGATGAAGGATACAGAAGACAAGGCCCGAGCCCATTTTTTATTTTGTGTTGATGTTTTTCTGAATAATAACTTTGGTTTGTCACAGACAGTAGTAAATAGGGTAAAGGATCCAAGATCCTTAAGACAATTTGTGGGGGTGACAAAGGTGGAGGGATCCTCTGTTTGTGGGGATGAAGCCTTTGTTGCCCCTGTTTTTAATTTTCCTGCACTTATGAACAGTTAGTAGTACTCACTTAACCCGGATGGATGGTCCATCTTTTGCATGGTGAAGTCCGGGTTAAGAATTTTGGATAAGTCCTGGTGGCTTATGTTTTAATAATATAAAACTTTCAACTATCTGTTATTTATTTTAAAAGTTTGTTTGATATAACTTTAGCATTATTGATAATTTAGAAAAATAATCTTAATTAATAGATTTTAGGATAAAAGATCCTTATGAAAATTACATAGGATAGAGTATTCTTAAAAAACAAGCTCTAGGATAAACTATCCTTAAAAGATGATAAAAGTTATATAATAGAATATCCATAAAGGAAAAATTTTAGGATAAGGTATCCTTAAAAATAGGTAAAAAATTTTAGTTATAAAATATCTTCAAAGGAATAACCCTCTAACTTGAAATATCCAAAATTATTGCAACTAAGATAATACATAAATTCATTAACAGAGACCATACCAGAAGGTCTAGGTAGACCTACATTACCATAAGTACTGAACTCTCAGTGATCCTTGAAGGAATAACTTTAAGATTTTAGATCCTTAGAATTTTGATCCTCACAATGAACTTAGAAAATCTGTTGCAAACAACTTATAGTGTTAGTGGGATTAAACCCATTAAGCTGGGGACAAGCCCAAGTAATAAACTGGGGACAAGCCCGTGCAACTGGGGACAAGCCCGTGTACTGGGGACAAGCCCGTTAACTGGGGACAAGCCCTAAACTGGGGACAAGCCCTAAACTAGGGACTAGCCCAAAACTGGGGACAAGCCCAAATACAAATGTTAACTTGGGACTCGCCCAAACGAAGATAACGTGAAAACGTTATGAACATTATAAACCTTTGTCTTGAGATAACGTGAAAACGTTATAAACCGGTGGTATGGTACGTCTACCATAATTCGTAGGATCCTCCATATAGCCGAAAACAATGAAATTGTCAGCCACTAAGCTTGTACTGGTCCCGCTACCCCGGTCTATACGTCGGATAGCGTGCGCTCCAGGCGAGAGTGTAGAAACTCTATTTATAAGAAAGGTTAAAACCTTTAAACCTTAAAGGATATGACCATCGGGGGTCATACCCAAACGTGGGCTTGGCCAAGGGAAATAGGATAGTAACTTGAATGTAAATGAGAGGTGGCCAACCTCTTGATCATCAAACATATTATTATAACCCTGCATTGATACTTAAATCTTGGAAAAGATAAAATGTTAAGAATGAATTATCCTTAAATTAATAATAAGAAATTGAAAAGGATAAGTAATCGGATAGATATTACCAATTTCGGGGATCTTTCATCCTTTAAGGATAATATATCCTCTCAGGATACTGGATCCTTATTAGAAAAAATACTTCTTGAGGTGGATAGCATTCCATGCTCTTGGTAATCTATTGTCTTCCATTGTGAGCAAATGATATGCCCCATTTCCTGCTTCCGAATCGATCTGATAAGGTCCTTCCCATTTGGGTGCTATCTTTCCATCAGCCGGATTGGTAGTATTTTGAAAGGCTTTCCTCAAGACTAGATCTCCTTCTTGAAATCTTCTGATCCTTATATTCTTGTTGTATGCCCCAGCTACCCTTTGTTGATAAGCTGTCATTCTGATCTTTGCTAGGTCTCTAAGTTCTTCTACAGTGTCTAAGTCTTCAAGAAAGATTTCTTTGTTGGTTTCAGGATCACAGATGCTCGTTCTTGCAGTAGGAACCACCATCTCTATTGGGATTACTGCTTCTGATCCAAATACCAACGAAAAGGGTGTTTGGCATGTTGCATTCTTGGGTGTTGTCCTGTCGGCCCAAATAACATATGGTAGTTCCTCGGCCCACTTTCCCTTCTTGGATCCTAGCTTCTTCTTTAAATTGTTGATGATGATTTTGTTGCTAGATTCCGCTTGACCATTAGCTTGAGGATGCACCGGAGTAGAGGTTATCATCTTAATGCCCCAACTGTCACAAAAGTTAGTGGTTCTTTTCCCGATAAACTGGGAACCATTATCACAAATAATTTCCGAGGGGATACCAAATCTAGTAATAGTTTTTCTTTTAATGAAAGATATCACCTCTTTTTCGCGTACTTGAACAAAAGCTTCTACTTCTATCCATTTTGAAAAGTAATCCGTCATTGAAAGCATCAATACTCTTCCTCCTGGTGCCTTAGGTAGTTTGCCTACAATATCCATACCTCATTTCATGAAAGGCCACGAAGAGGATATAGGATACATAGGTTCTGCTGGCTGGTGGAGGATGTTTGCATGTCTTTGACAAGCATCACATTTTTTCAAATATTCCATTGCATCTCTCTTCATAGTTGGCCAGAAGTATCATGTTCTTAGAATCCTAGAGAACAGGGCTCTACCTCCGGTGTGATTACCACAGTCACCTTCATGAAAATCTTTGAGCACTTCTTGGATTTAAGGATCCTCGACGCACCTCAAGTATGGACCTGCAAGAGATTTCCTGTATAGCATTTCATCTAATAAAAAGTACTATGATACCTTGAGTTTGAAGGATTTGAGATTCTCAGTGATTGGAATCTCTCCATTTGAATGTACTTCTTGATCGGGAGGATCCATGATTCTTGTTAATTTGAGGATAATGGATCCCAAAGTACAATTTCTTTGTCATTCGTTATCTCTCCAACTTCTTGTTCTCCTATTGCTGGCGAGAGAACATGAATAATTAGAATCTTCGTATCTTCTGGAATTTTCAGAGATGAGGCTAAATTTGCCAAAGCATCTGCCCCGGCATTTTCTTCTCTTGGTACCTGTACAATGCTAAATAACTCGAAGGATTTTGCTAGTTCCTTCACAACATCTAGATATTTGATTAGTTTTTCTCCTTTAACAGCATATGAGCCATTAAATTGGTTACAATTAATAATGAATCTATATATACTTGAAGATACCAGATCCTCATGCACTTAGCTAATTGCAAATCTGTGATCAAAGTCTCATATTATGCTTCATTGTTTGTTGCTTGAAACTCACAGGCCATAGACTGGGGTAATATGTCCCCCTGTGGCGATTTCAGTAGGATCCCTAATCCTGTTCCTCTTACATTAGAAGCGCCGTTGGTGAAGAGTATCCAAGGATCCTTAGTCTTTTCTAGTTGTTGGACCTCTAAGTCAGCTTCTTTTTGTAGATCACTAGTGAAATCAGCCACAAAGTCCGCTAGTGCTTGAGATTTGATTGCGGTTCTCGGCTCGTATTGTATATCATATGCACTTAATTTCACAGCCCACTTGGCCATTCTACCTGATAACTCTGGTTTTCTAAGAACATTCTTCACAGGATAATTAGTTCTCAAAATAATAGGATGAGTTTCAAAATAATGTCTCAATTTAGTAGAAGCCATAATGAGTGCAAGAATTAACTTTTCTAAATGAGAATACCTGGCTTCCACATCTAGAAGACTTTTACTTACATAGTAAATGGGATGTTGTTCACCTTCATGATCCTTTACGAAGATGTCACTTACTGCGTTTCCCGAGACAGCTAAATATAGATATAAGGATTCTCCATCCATAGGCTTCATTAGAGCTGGAGCCGAGGATAAGTAATCCTTCAAGGCTGTAAGCGCAGCCTCATGTTTTTCCGTCCACTCAAACTTCTTATTCTTCTTAAGGATGTCATAGAAGTTCTTGCACTTTTCGGAGGATCTTGAGATGAACCTATTGAGATCGGCTATTCTTCCTGTGAGCCTTTGGACATCTTTTGCGTTTGCACGAGATTTCAAATAGAGGATGGCTTCAATCTGCTCGGGGCTTGCTTCAATTCCTCTCTTAGTCACCATATATCCCAGAAACTTTCCAGCCTTAACACCAAAGTGGAATTTTGACGGATTCAATTTCATGTTATACTGGTCGAGGATATTGAATGCTTCCTCGAGGTCTCTAAGGTGATCCTCAGCTTTCTTCGACTTTACCACCATATCATCTATGTATACCTCCATAGTCTTGTCCAACTGATACTTGAACATCATGTTGACTAGTCTTTGGTATATTGCCCCTGCATTTCTTAGTCCGAATGGCATAGCAGTATAACAGTATATGCCGGTAGGAGTCATGAATGTTGTATCCTCTTAATCAGATGGTTCCATTTGAATTTGTTGAAATCCAGAGGAAGCATCCATAAAGGTAAGCATTTCATGTCCTGCCGTTGCATCCACCATGGAATCTATATGTGGTAATGGGAAAGGATCCTTGGGGCATGCCTTTTTTAAATGGGTAAAATCGACACACACCATCCACTTTCCATTCTTTTTTGAAACAACGACCACATTAGCTAGCCATTGAGGATACTGAACCTCTCTTATCATACTGGCCTTAAGAAGTTTTTCAACTTCTTCTTGTATGATCTTGTGCCTTTCAGGAGCGAATTTTCTTCACTTATGATGGACGGGTTTAACAGATACATCAAGGCATAATTTATGAGTAATTACCTCTCTTAAAACACCTGTCATGTCTAAGTGCTTGAAGGCAAAGGTAGATTTTCTTCGCCCTAAGAAGGATACTAATTCCTCCTCAATCTTGATGGGGATACTGGATCCTAGGAACACCTTTATCTCTGGATCCTCGGGGTCCAATGATACCTCTTTAAGGTTATTCTCCCGAGCTTCCAGCACGTCCCTAGGATGTTGCTGTAGTTGCTATGCTATAGTTTGTTTGGATGTTGGCTTCATTGATGAAGAATAATAGTTCTTGGCCTCCGCTTGGTCAACAACTATCTTCACAACTCCCCAAGGAGTAGGCAGTTTGATGCATTGGTGATACGTTGAGGCTACTGCCTTCATTCCATGCAGCCAGGGCCTACCTAATATAAAATTGTAACAAGAAAGGTTATCAATAACACAAAATTTCTTGTATGAATTTAACCCTTCGATATAAATTGGGAGGTTGATGTCCCCCAATGTCTTCTTGGTTTCACCACTGAAACTGACTAGCACTGATGTTCTAGGAATGATCTTGGAATCCGGTATGTTCATCTTCTTGAAGACATCATGCTGGATAATGTTGATCGAGCCCCCTCCGTCTACTAGGATCCTGCGTACATAATGGTTAGCGATAAATAAAGTAATGATCAAACCGTCATGATGAGTATCCTGGATGTTTAGTTTGTCTTCCTCGTCGAAGAAAATCCTTTTGTCTGTTGTTAAGGTAGTGGATACTATCGGTTGGTCTCCGTTATCCATTTTGACTTCTTTGGCAAGTCTTCTTGCTGCAGAGAAAGAAATTCCACAAATGTCTGAACCTCCATAGATGAAATTCACCATTCGGACATCTAGCTCATCCTTCTGGGGATCCTGGATCCTTGAGTCGAAGAAGATTCTCCGATCAGTCACTCGAGTAGTGGGGATAAGCGGTCTTCTTTCATCGTCCAACTCGAATTCTATTGTGGGCTTTTCTTCTATAGCACACGAATCTTGAAACATTTCGTAGTTGGAGACAAAGTTGATCACATGAGCGTCTGGTGGTGGTGGCGTTGCTTTTTGTGGAAGATCTTCAGGTCCTGGATCCTGGATTTTTTCCTTCCCAAGAGCTCTTTAAAGTGACCCTTGCTCAGGAGGTATCCGATTTCCCTCCTTAAGCCGATGCATTCGTCTGTTGTGTGGCCAAAATCTTCGTGGAAGGCACACCACTTAGACTTCTCTTTGAAGGTAGTCGTCTTCTCGTTCTTTCGGGACCACCTTGCTTTCTCTCCTAGATCCTTCATGGCACAAATCAAGCCATGGGTATCTACGGAGAAACAATACTCGGAGATGCAGGGATAGTCTTCGTCATCATCTCCTTCTTCAACCGCTCGTACGTTCTGGTTGTTGAACTTGTTATACGACTTTGTGTTGTTGTTCTTGAACGAGAATCCTTGCTTCTTGTCGGAGGATTCTTGTTTCGTTTGATTCCCCAGAAGATCCTGGATCCTCTTGTCATCCTCCAGCCGTATGAATCTGAGTGCTCTGTTCCTTACTTCATCTAGAGACCTGCAAGGAATCATCACGAGATCATCATAAAAGGGGGAGCCCCTATGAACTCCCATCTTGAAGGCCTCAACAGCAGTAGCCATGTCAAGATTAGGTATTTCTAGAGCTTCCCTGCCGAACCTCGTAACAAAATCCCTAAGGGATTCATCACTAGGATGGATAACTCGGTATAAATCACTGGTTAACTTCTCGAATTTCCTACTACAGGAAAATTGGCTGTTGAACAAGTTAACTAAATGTGAAAAAGAATTAACTGAAAATGGAGGAAGACTTAGCAGCCACTTTAATGCAGATCCTGTGAGTGTGGATCCGAATCCTTTGCATAAGCATGCTTCTTTGAGTCTCTCAGCGATGGGGTTGATCTCCATCCTTTCCCTATATTGTGCAACGTGCTCCTCAGGATCTGTGGTCCCATCATAAATCTTCATGTTGGGGGGTTTGGAACCGCTTCGGAATTTCAGCATCACAGATAGGTGGAGCAAATCTTGATAACTTGTGGCTTCCCTCAGGTATCTCGGGGATTGGTCATATCACCCCGGGAACACTGGATATCATATCCTTAAGCTTCTGTAGTTCTTTGGCCATAGCCTGGTTGATACATGTATCCTGCATGGGGCCACGGTTAGTATCTAAGGATATAGGATCATACAAGTTACCTCTTTGCTGGGTGAAGGCCGGCATCCCGGATGAGTAGATGGGATAAGAGGAATTCCCGATAAGAGTTTGTCCTCTAGAGGCTATGGTCTGCATGGGGATTATATCTCCTTCATGGACTTCGGAGAAACATTGATGTTGGACTCCTGAGGATCCTTGGTTCGGAAAGAAGGATCCTTGATTCGGGATGAAGGATCCTTGAGGTTGGGTACTGTAGGATCCTGGTGGAAGGATGGCTGATCCTTGCCGATAATATGAGGATCCTTGTATCTGTTGACCCATGGATCCTTGTTGGAGGTTAGACGACCTTGGCTGATCTAACGAGAATCCTTGAGCCTGTTGACCCATGGATCTCTTTTGAAGGATAGATGATCCTGGCTGAAATAGCGAGGATCCTTGGGCCTGTTGACCCATGGACCCCAGTTGAAGGATAGATGATCCTTGTGAGAGCTGAGCCATGGATTCTGGACTGGTAAAATCCAACATCCTGGGCATCAGGGGTGAGATCCTCTGCTGGCCTCTTGTACTTCTTGAGATCTTCTATCTCACGAAGGATCCTCTGGTTGGTCTTGTTCTGCTGCTCCATGTGTGCTTTAACCTACGAAAACATAGATGAAACATCACTGTTAATATTAACCACCGGCGCAGCAGCAGCGGTTTTCGAGCTCTGGAAGACTGGTAGTTGTGTCTTGCTTCCAGCAGCAGCAGGCCATTGTGTTCCCGTAATTGGCGGAGGCATTGGTGGCAAAGTCCTTGATGAGAGAGTAACTGAAGATAGCATGGTTGATGAAGCAGAGGTTGATTGAGAGGACATTGGAAGTGATATGGGTATGAAAAGGTTGAGAATGATAGAGTATTTTCTGGATTATAGCACCAATTGCCCCACGGTGGGCGCCAAATTGTTTTGGATAAAAATCAGCTAAGGATAATGTATCCAAATCTGTCAAGTGAGGTATAGTGCTAACACGATAAAAGTGAATGTATAACCGAACTATTGGTGAACACAATGATTTGATCACGAGGGAAATTATGATAATCTTACTTCGGTCAAAAACTAGATAGGTAATCTTTGGTCGAATTGCTTCGGTCAAAAATTAACAAGGTAATCTTTGGTCGGATGGTACGTGATTATAATAATCTCCGGCACAAAAAACCCTCGTACAGTGAAAACTATCACCGTCAAGTTTATTAATGGTAAAAGGTGGTTACAAGTGTTGTGGAGTTTATGATCGATGTTACAAAGTAAACTAGTGAGTAGAGAAAGTAGTTGCTTCTGCTCTAGAGTGCGTGAGAGTACCAGTGAAACCTAATCGATCATAACTCGATAATTATAAAGAAAATACAATTAACAATAACTCCTAATAATCCGCAAGTCCTCCACTAGCCACTCCCATCACTTTGACCACGTGCCATAGAAGTCCAGTAGCGAAATAAGTGGAAGAACAAGTCTAAGAGCCGTTGTTGATATTTAAACATTAATCTTCACATGAAATCGTCCATTACTAGCCATGTTTAATAAGGATCCTGGATCCATAATCCAGCTAGAGAATACTCCATGAGGATAATTGATGCAAGCACGCCTTAAAATTGTTATACATGTCTAACACACCACCATACTAAACGCAATCATTAGTAAACAAATAATACCGAGGATCGTTGATCCTTTATAACCTGATACACATCTCAAGGATAATCTATTCATAAGATAGTTAAGGATTAAAGATCCTCAGCATAAAATTCATGCCCTAACAAAAATATAACTCGAGTAACGATGACGTTAAGTGGTAACTAGGCCCGACATGGGTTTCGGTTTAATAAAACAAGTAGATAATATTTGTATCCAAAAGTTATAATATTCATATAGATTAATAATAATAATATTAATTTGCTTTATTAATATTAATAGTTAATAATAACATTATTAAGTTGTATTGACAATAATGATGATACCATACTTAATTTTGGTTTGGTTTCTAAACGAGTTCACCATATTAAATATCTATTAATAAATATGACATTAATAGTACCAATAGTTAAAATTAATAATAATATACATCTTTATAAGGAGTTAATAATAATAATAATATAATTTAGATAATAAATATGGTGTTAATAAAAATAGTAATATTAACTTGAATAATTTTGTTAACAAAAAAAAACCGAAAGCCTATATTAATTTACCTATTAGATGTTTGGCCGAGAACATTTGTCGGAGCCGAGCAAGGGTCGTCGGAGATGAAGGCTGCCGGAGACGTAGAACAAAAGCCGGAGATGAAGAAAAGGGTCGCCGGAGCCGATTCCGGTTAATAAATATGGTGTTAATAAAAATAGTCCCTAAAGTTTGTTTAACCAAACTTATAAACTAAAATTAACGGTATTTTGACAAACCTCACACATGCTAGAGGTATATCATCAATGATTTGATAAATTTCCGGTTCGGATTTACAAGCTTAACCACAAATACGAAGCATAATTTATTAAAATAAAACGCAAAAAATCGACATGTTACTAAATGATTACAAAATGAATACAAATCGAGACCCGAAATTGACGAATGTCACAGTATCTACTACTTTAGGAAATTTCGTCCCGAAATTAAGATAAACTAAAAAAAATAATTACTAACGAATATTGCCTTTAGTAAAATAATTGCAAGAAAACTTTTTGACTAAAGAATAACGTCAAATCCTTGGATGGCTCGAAAAACGCCACAAATGAGAACATAATAAAGGCACTTATATATAGGAAGTACCGGCGGCGTATCCACCGTGCCCTTGTCATAATTCGCATTTCTATCGGTTTTCTGCTTCATGCTCGGGTCTGAGTTATCGCACATGTACTTACTATGGCTTCCATACGGGGATTTTGATAATTAAGTGTGCACCCATAATTATTTAGATCGTTGTATGGTCCTCATGGTTCATTCCATTGTGTGGTTTAAGAGACATATTTATTTTGAAATCTCTAAACAATAAATGTGTAAATAAATTTATTGAAATTTTTACCAATGTGGACTAGCCAATACCAGTGGTTGAAAAAAAAAATTTGATTGACTTTTAAATAAGTAGGAAAAATGGGGTACATAATTGAAGCAACAAAATCCGACGGTATAAATCAAGGTGAAAATAACAGTTCGGTTAAAATAAGTAAAGACGATCGATTAAATAAATAAATAAAATATTTTTAGAGTAAACAATATGAAATGAGATTTGAAGTCAAAAGTTATCAAGATAATTGTCAAGTCTATATATCGAGGCACTAAATAACACCGATAAATGAAATCCGAAAGTGGAAAATGATAAGTCAAATAAATGAACACATAAAGTTGGGATAAACAATGATACAATTAATAATAGCGTACGATGAGTTTTAATAAGTGAACAAACTTGAGGTTATGAGCAATTGAGAATATGATTGTGTGAAATGTAACAATATAAGAAATGATGTGAGTTTCTTTGGGGTGACGCATACGTGTATCAACATAAATAAAATAGCACTTGATTAACAACCAAAACAATCAATGAAATGTGATTAAACGTGAATACGGCCACTATTTTGAAACTATTTATATAATCATCATTATAATAACGGTTTCTAATAGCGCCAAAACTATAATAATAATATAGCCTCGCAATAACGCGTAGCTAGAGAAAGGTTTTGCTCATTATCAAACGTAAATCTTGTAAGTCAATTGTTAAAGGGATGTGTATACATAAAGTCGTTGTGATAAAATCGTAAAGGAGTGATGCTTGTGATAATATGAGGTAGTGATTCGAATAAATCGTTGTCGAACGAAAATTTGTGTCACAATATCTAGTATATAAAGTATTTGTAAATGTTTCCCAAAAAGATTTGCAAAGCCATGGTCATTGAGTTTATGCAAGATGGTGAAAAGTTGTAATTTGTTATTGAATAAATCTCGAATTCGACATTCAAAATGAAACCTCGGATTTAGAAATTTCTTAAGAGACTTATCACCTTAGGTGGAAATATTTAAAATCTTGAAATCGTGCATATAATCGTTTAATAACCCTTGAATACAAATTCCAAATAATAAAATTTTGTTGTCATGACAAATCTTAGATTGTTGAAAGACGATTTATAAGATTTGGACAATATGTAAAACGTAAATCTTGAAAGAGTTCATAATCCATAAATGATTATTTGAACCACATGAGGTTGTTATAAATACACTAGTTGTATATACACACATAAAAAGTTATTTAAAGGGTAAAACGAAGCTTGCGTGCGTATGGAGGGGTTTTAGACTTCGAATGGTGAATGGTTTGGAAATTTGGTGAAGAGTGGGTGTGTTTTAGTTGGCTTGCGTAGTTGGGTTTTCTTGAGTTGGATTGATGAGGTTTGTCAAGTTTAAGTCGTTTGAGTGGGTTAGGCTTAGATGATTTGTGTGAGTATTGGTTGGGCTATTTAGGTGAGGTTTTTCTCATTTGAGCTCGGGTTAAGTTGTTGGGTTGGATAATTTGATCTTGACTAGTTTGGGTTGAGATTTGGTTTATACATGTATGTTGTAAGGGGGTTGCTACTTTTCTTGATGTCAAACTCTATGGTTGGATGGAAACAGTGTGGCGACATGGTTTGTGATTTACATAGCATGGATCGAAGGATTGAGTCATAGTTGGGTAAGCTTTGGTTTGTTTATGTCCAAGGCATTTTGTGAATGTGTTTGTCGTGTCTTTGAAGCATTTGGATGGTAAGTTTGATAGGTTTTCGTGGCGTAAAAGTGTCGGTATTTAAGGCTTTTTGTTGGGTTAATGTTGTACATCTTGAATTTTGCATGGGGCTTGAGTTGGTGAGGGTATACTTTTAGATGTTTAGGTTTCGTTCACATTGAGGAAAGACTTGAGTACGTGGGAAAGCTTTTGTAGTGGAAGGACCTGAGTACGTGCTAAATTTGAAGTTTATTGTAAAATAAAAGCAGACTGTCATGAGGAAGCAATATATATATATATATATATATATATATTTATAAAGATTAAAATAATTTTTTTTTGCTTATGAGGAAATTTAAAATATGTAAATTGAATGTCAAAATTTGTTATGAGGTATCAAACATTAAATGATGAGTGTCGTTTTGGGAATATAAAGTTGCGAAATGAAAATTTTTACCAAGTTCGGTATTTAATATCGTGTAATGAAGAATATCATGGTAAGTTAAAATGACCGGCATTGTAAATCGAGGAATCACGAGTAAACGATTTTTGTCTTTAAGGTAAAATTTCTATAAAGTTTTGCATGAGAATTTCAAGAAAATTACAAGCTATAAGTTTGTGAATTTCTTAAAAAATCATGGCAAAACTATCATAAGAATTTTTTTATACTTTTTTTAAATGCGGAAAAATCGTATAATGTAAATTTTTTTTTGTG